>NC_056741.1:1146555331-1146732831 GCF_019279795.1 Protopterus annectens | reverse complement strand
TAACACCTGCACCAGGTAATATAATGAATGCCTACTCAACATGTTATGTGCAGCAAAACCAATGGAGCCAACAGTAATTATAATTGCACAGTTAACAATACAGCAGCTACAAAAAGAATAATAAACTGTGCAGAACGTTTCAGTGTTTCTGGCCGTGTTTCTGCACAGTTTATTATTCTTTTCGTGGGTGTTATGTGCAGCAATTATCACCGGTGTCTCAGCATGCAAAACCTTGCAATAATGAAATGCAGATCATTATCACATTTGAACAATAACTACAGTTACAGTGCAACACTCAGTCATTCTCACTTGTCAGGTAAAACTCTCAGCAGCTGCCACTGCTATTCACATAAGTAGAAGTCATTGTCACAGTGATGAATGCACAGGCTAAATTTGGATTTCTGTCTATGTAGAGTCATTTCAACCCCCCCTCACCAATTTCTGTCATTTTATTACACTTTTTTATTTTAAGATGCACATTCATGTACCCATTGTGGTAAAATAATTGTAATTGTACCTCTGCTAGTGAACATGTCAACATGCTAAATATTACCTCATTTGAAGACAGTGTTAGTCCTCACAACATGGCAAAAGAACTGTGCCCATGGGCTGTACACATGTACAGATATCACAGTTTGTGTAGCACTTAGGTTATGAGAGTTATGACATTTTTTTCATATTTTGGTAGATAACTTTTCTAGGGAAGTTATCAAGGTGCTAAGTACCCATTTTGACAGTTCCAATATGTACAACATGCTAAATGAACTGTGTCTGTATGCTGTACATGTACATATATTGCAGTTTTTTTAGGTCCAAAGTTATGATAATTTTTTCATATTTGAGTGAATGACTTGGGTAAGGAAAGAAGTCAACATGCTGAGTAATACCTTATTTGGAAGACAGTATTAATAGTTACAACATGGTAAAAGAACTGCCTGTATGCTGTACACGTGTACAGATATCAAAGTTTGTTTAGGGCTTAGGTTATGGAAATCATGATTATTGTTTCATATATTGGTAAATAACTGCAAGGGAGCTTGTAATTGTGCCAAGTGATACCTCATTTTGAAGACATTGTTAGTCCTTACAGCATAATAAAAGAACCGTGTCTGTATGATGTACACATCTACAGATATCACAGTTTTTGTAGGACTGTGGTTATGAAAATTATGATTTTTTTTCATAGTTTGGTAAATAACTTTGCAAGGGAGCATGTCAATGTGTTAAGTGATGCATTGTTTCGAAGACCGTGTTAAATTTTACAAAATGGCAAAAGAACTGTGTCTGTATGCTGTACACACATACAGATATCAAACTTTGTTTAGGACTTAGGTTATGGAAATTATGATTTTTTTCATATTTTGGTAAATAACTTTGCAAGGGAGCATGTAATTGTGCCAAGTGATACCTCATTTTGAAGACAGTCTTAGTCCATACAACATGATAAAAGAACTGTACCTGTATGCTGTACATATCTACAGCTGTCACAGCTTTTATGACTAAGGTTATGAAAATTATTTTTTTTCATATTTTGGTAAATAACTTTACAAGGGAGCATGTCAGTGTGCTAAGTAATACCTCATTTTAAAGACAGTATTAATAGTTACAACATAGTAAAAGAACTGTGTCTGTATTCTGTACACATATACATATATCAGAGTTTGTTTAGGATTTAGGTTATGGAAATTATGATTTATTTCATATTTTGGTCAATAACTTTGCAAGGGAGCATGTCAATGTCCCATGCAATACCTCATTTTGAAGACAGTATTACTTATAACATGGTAAAATAACTGTGTCTGTTTGCAGCGCACATGTACTGATATCACAGTTTGTTTAGTCTTGTAGGATTACGAAAATTATACATTTGCAATACTTCTCATTATCATGCCCATATATTTGCAAGGGAGCATGATGACAACACAAATGATGCATCATTTTGAAGCTGACATTGAGCCACACAGCTTGAACACTGATATGTAGCCTCTGTCTGTTACAGGTGATGAGATATGCTTTATTTCTCAGTTATGAGAAATGTAATATTAATCATATTTCTGTGAATATCTCTGTAAAGGAGAATCATGCAGTGATAGTTAATGTGTCATTCTAAAGCTGACATTCATACAAACAAATCAATTACAAATTGTATGGGTCTATATGGTACATTCACCAAAATATTGTGATTTGTTTTACCAAAAAGGTAAAAAATATGCACAGTATCAGCATTCCTTGGTAAATATTTAATAATGAGTTTGATTTGCACTGTCAATATTTACACTATTGGAAAGGTCAGTGTCTGCTGAACAACTTTTGCATTTACATTTTTAGTCTAGCTCTTATGGTTAAAGAGTTATGATCATTTGTTTTCTGTATGGTGTTACAAATGAATTAGCTGAAAATGAGCTCAGGCTGCACTGTTGTTCCTATGGTAGAAGTAAGTAGGCAGCATTTTCTGAGTTGCTCCAGAGTGAATGAGTTAAAAAGTTACAGAAGAAATTTTCTGGAAATGGGGCCAGCCTTGCTACAATCTCTTTGCGTCACCCAACAATGCCAAATGCTACAACTATTTTGCCCTCATCCCTCCCATGGAGGAGTCTTCAGGGGATGCACTTGTTCACGATTGGCCTCTGGGATTTCTTTATGCCTTTCCTCCTATCCCCCTAATTTCCATGTTTTTACAGAAAGCAAGTTTGTTGGAGACAACAATAATCCTTATTGTTCCCTGTTGGCTTTGTCAGATCTGGTTCCCCTTTCTTCAGCCTCATCTTCGGAATGAACTATGGATTGTGGATCCTGCTCTGGACCTTCTCATTCACATGTCGGGGATTGGTCACCCCAACCTGAACAACTTGAAACTAACAGCCTTGCTGCTCCAGTTCCTCTGATCGTCAGGTTTCCTTTCCTTTCCTTTTCAGTCAAACACATCTTGTTGTCTTCCTATAAAATGTCCACACAAAAACTGTACAGGAGTAAATGGCAAAAATTTGTTACATGGGCCAGCAATAATCAGATGGATCCCTTTTCTGCACCCATACTTTCTATTCTAGAATTTTTGACAAAACATTTCAATGAAGGAGCTACTGAAGCTGCTATTAGAGTCCATTTGGCAGCAATGTCTAACTTCCATGTAGGAGAGAATAGTTCTGGATTTATGTTGCACAGACATGTGAAGCTTTTTTGAAAGGAACTAACTATGATAAAACCACCATATAAAACTCCACCCTCCCTGGGATCTCAGCTTTATTTTGTCTAACATCATCTGTCCCACCTTTGAACCTTCTGCGACATGAAACTTGAAATACCTCTCCTGGAAAACACTCTTTTTAGTGGCTGTTACTTCAGTCAGAAGAGTTTCTGAATTATAAGCTTTGTCAGCTAAATCCCCATACCTAATTTTTTTATAAGGACAGAGTTTCTTTACATACTAACCCCTCTTTTCTACTAAAGGTTGTGTCAGAAGGTAACTTCAACCAATCTGTAGACCTACCAGTTTTCTTCCCTAACTTCCAAAATAAAGGCGAATATTCACTCCACTTCGTAGATGTTCATAGACAGTTATGTTTCTACTTAGATAGAACTTCCGGAATTAGAAAATCAGATCAGCTCTTCATCTATTATTCTGATGTTAAAAATGGTCAACCAGTTACAAAAGTCACCTTATCTAAATGGCTTACACTATGTATATTTTACATTTCTAATTCAAGAAACAGACCATTTCTAAATACTGTTAAAGCTCATTCCACAGGGTCTGTAGCTACGTCTGTAAATTTTCAGGCTAGATTACCACTGGATAACATCTGTGCTGCAGCAATTTGGGCAAAACCTCATACCTTTATTACTCATTACAAAGTGGATTTGGCCTCTAGGAGTAGAGCCTCTTTTGGTTTTGTGGTTCTGAGGAATATACTCCCATGAGCCACCCAAGAGTAAGGTTGCTTGGGACCCAGTCCCATCAGTGAGAATAAATGCGAGATTGAGAGCATCACATAAAGAAGTTATATACTTACCATAACGTCCCATGCGTGTTGTCCATCTCGCCCTTTATTCTCACAACCCTCCCCCCATGCTGATACTCCTGGGAGACCGAGTCGCACAGCTTGGATATTGCAGGGCCATATAGACTAAAAATTCTTTTTCTTTTGTAGCTTTTGCAGGATACATATATATAAGTGTGTGTGTGTGTGTGTGTGTACATATATACATATATATATATATATATATATATATAAAACACACACACACATATATATATATATATATATACACTACACACACACACACACACACACACACACACACATATATATATATATATATATATATATATATATATATATATATATATATATACATATATATATGTATGGGTGTACTGTATAACTTTGAAATTACACAGTAGGCACTGGGTTACGCGAAAGTGCACTTAATCGAAAGTGCACTTTCGCAAAACCTGCTTCAGAGAATGGGCTACGTACTGCAGTATAGTGCAGTAGTCACGGACCTTAGGGTTAGGACACGGGTCATGGTAAGGGGATAGCTAGTAGGGCTATCCCCTTACCATGACCCATGCCCTAACCCTAAGGTCCATGACTACTGCACCACATTGGAGGACATAAAATGTTTTCCTACTGTCCTCCACTGTAGTGCGATACGTTCGCAGAAGCAGTGTTCGTGAAAGTGCACTTTCGAATAAGTGCACTTTCGCGTAACTGAGTGGTCTACTGCTCTTTTTCGAATAAGTGGTATTCGAATAAAAGCAGTAGACCCATATATATATATATATATATATATATATATATATATATATATATATATATATAAAATATAAATATTATATGTGTGTGTGTGTATGTGTGTGTATATATATATATATATATATATATATTTTTTTTTTTTTTTTTTTTTTTTTTTTTTTTTCCTATGACACTGCTAGGGACAGACTACAGCTTAGGAAGCTAGGGGGTTGCATTATGTGTTAGAGGCCCACGAGCTTTGCTGAAGACCTCATTGCTAACAAAATTGCCAAGACGGATCGGATCCGACCCATCAGTGAGAATAAACGCCGAGATGGACAACACATTGAATGTTACGGTAAATACATAACTTTATCAACTCAGCAGGGTCAATAATTTTTATCCACAAATATCCCCTAAACCCAGAAAATACAGGTACAGTACTGTCCGTGTACTTCTCAGATGTCTGTGTCAAAAAAATAATAATGATAATGACCAAAATAACATATTTCAAGTTAGTTTCACACAAAGACACACACATAAAGCCAGATTAAACACTGTTTAAAGATGAACGGATGAGAACTGCATAGGTACTTTTATGCACACATAGCCCCTACCTCCACCAGCAGCTATAGCTATCTTGTGGACTATATAAACCTCTCATTGTTATGTAGAAATAAATTACATGAATTTTATTGGTTGCTTTAGATGAACTAAATTATGTTTGTATAAAGGTAGCTAACATCATACTATAAGATGCAGCCATGTTTAGCACAGTTTAAATAGAAGAGTACTTATGAGAACATAAGAAGTATTAAACCCTTGATGACATATACAACATCAGTATGTTCTTTCTCTGCAGACGTCCGTCATCTGAATGATTCTACATTAAAAAAAAACTGTTGCTAATGCAGATGTGGTACTGGCAAATGATTTTGCATTTCAGTGCTTTATCTACAAATGCAGTACGTGCTGCACTTGAAGAATAAATGTCCAGTGTTGTATTAAGAATTGGTGTACTGATATTAGTGCAAACAAGACAGTCACAACACAGCAAGCTTTTAACTAAATGCAGAAATCCTTTATAATCTGATATCGTAGTTTTGCAGTAATATTCTGCAGTGACTGCATAATGAATGCTGAAGATCAGGTTCTGAACATCGCTACAAATGCAGATTATACTGACTTGACAAATGCTAACCTTTCACAGCTACTGGAGGCTGTACAGAAGGTACTGAGAAAATGTATTTCTAAAATGCAGTGTGTTTAGACTTTTACACAATCCAGGTCTATCAGTGAAATAATTAATTCTTTAGTATAGTGAATAAAATAAAACAATTACAGTATAAATGTTGCAGCAGTTTTTGTTCAGCAACCCACAGCTATAAAAGAATCAGAAGTATTACTTCATAGTATGTGTTTTGGAGGGGGACTTGTATACTTGCAGGATACCTACTGTTTACACATTTAAACAGTTGGTGATCTAAAAACTGGATAAAAGTAAATGGTAAAAAATGCAGTATTGTTGCAGTTGGAAAAAAAATCCACCCAGATTATAATATAAAAAGCAACCCATGTCAGAATTCAGATGTTGAGAGACATTTTTGTGTGGGTACATAATTCCTTGTTCTTTGATTATCATGTTATAACAGTGGTCAAGAAGTCTTGTATGGCACAGCTGATCAGAGGATAAAGGTGTTTATTGTAGATATTATTATAGGTCCAAAGGATTCCATTCCCCTCTAACTTCTGCACTGATCACACTCTCCATTGAATTCAGTGCACCCTTTATATGTATCTTGCTAAATATATCAAGCAGGCGGAGAGATACCAAAGGTTCCTGACAAAACAGGTCATGGGTTTAAGGGACCTGAGCTATCAAGAGAGTCTGGAGGCATTATTTCCATCCATTGTGTCCTGTAGACTCCTTTGTGTGATCTGTGTCTTGCCTTGTGGACCATTAGTGATATTACAGTCCAAGATCTCATGTTCATCCTCAAGTCAAACAGTCCGACGAGTACTAGAACCAGAGATCTGAAATTGCTTCAGCAAATAAACAAATCACAGTGGACACACAGATTTGTCATATAATGACTACCCCTTCTCTAAAACAGACTTCTTGTCCAGATGAAATAATGTAATGACACACTGTTTTCCTTTAACAAGGAATTATAAAATTGGATGGGTAGTCAAAATTTCAACCCCAGTTTGACAGGACTATCATTCCTTGAAAAACTAGGTAAGGTGTAAGGGTGGGTAGTAACCAGGTGTAAATGGGCACATGACCCAGTTGCCTTGTACATTCTATGATTCATTTTTTTTGTAAGATGTTTATTAAATCCCTTTTTTATCAGTGACATGGGAGCACATTATTTAATAGAAAAGAAATAAACTATAGTAACATTTTCATTGTTATTTTCATACAGTATACATGTTTTCTTGTCATTCACATTAGCATTACATTAATTGCTCACTTCATGCCTTCCCTTAAACCTCATTCCTCCTCATGAACATTATTCTGCATGCATTCTCCCACAAATTCCATTTATTTCTATATACTTTGCTCCTTTCCTTTTGTAAAGATCCCACCTCATTTTGTGTTTTTTTATTTCCTTTACAGTATTCAGAACTTCAATTACAGCTGGATTAGTTTTCAGAAATTGCTTTTTTTGGCAGCCAGTAGGCTTAAAAGTAGTAAGTATTTAGTATAGGAAATTCAGATCCTATGTCACAACTAAAAAAAAAAATAATTTTCTTAGTTATTTCCATGTGATCCCCCACCATTTTTGA
This sequence comes from Protopterus annectens, assembly GCF_019279795.1. Lineage (NCBI taxonomy): Eukaryota > Metazoa > Chordata > Ceratodontiformes > Protopteridae > Protopterus > Protopterus annectens. The sequence continues at coordinate 1,146,725,308 of NC_056741.1, read as the reverse complement.
ATGAGTACTCTGTAGGGAATTTTTATTCTTTGCCCACTCATTACATTCCCTAAAACATTTTCTCAACTTCCCCCATCTCTTGGACTCTGTCTCTCGCTGTCTGTCTGACTCTCTCATCACATCATCACTGCTATCTCCCTGAGGAAGAATTTTTTGGTCAGTTTGAGGGTGTAAAAGTACCAATGGTAACAAAAATCCTAATTTTCTCCAGTAAAGTCTGACCCTCTCTTGCCTGTTTTCTTTGTCCCTTTCAACAGTCACCCTATTGGTAAAATCTCCTTTCCTATGTTAGCTTAGTTCTCAGAATATTTTCTGCTGTTTTATATCTGTATAACATTCCATATGGTTGTGTTATTGTCCTTAAGGATTTGCATACAGAATCCCACTTTCTCCATATTTCCTAAGCTCTACATCCCATATAATCATTAGCCTTTTTCACTTTGATTTATAACCTTCTGGGTTGTGTTATGTATATGAGCTTAAGCTCTAAAGTATACCTTCAAATCAGATAGTCCTAAACTACCTTGTTCTATGGGAAGCATCATCTTATCTCACTTAACTCTTGTCCTGTTTCCCTTCCAAGTAAATATCTTTAAATGTTTATTAATTTACATCCACAGATGATTCTCCTGTTTATAGAAAGTATGCCAGATGTGTATATAAAAATAAAATGTTTATATCTTATTATCCACATCTCTAATCAAGAGCTTCTAATACCTCTATTTTTGTATTGCCTTTTGTTTAGTCTCTTGCTAAGTATCTGTCATAACAGAAGCCTTTTAATCCATACACCAAAGTAATTCATCTTATGTCCCCATAAGTAGGGCTATTGCAGAACCAGTCCATGTTAAGATACACAATTTACCGTTGTAGCTTTTGTTTTATATTCATTAATTTTGTCAATTTTGACCTGTGTAGGTCTTTCCTGCCATCAAGAATAGTTATTCCTTCTGACATCCATTTTAATAGGTCTGCCTGTCTGAGTTGCTCATGATGATAAATTGCTGCAGTGTATGTCTCCATGGAGTCAGCAGAGCCAGATCATGATCCAAAGGGACCCTTAGGCAGGGTAATGGAACAGGTTCCTTCCAACTATACCTATAGACTATTAGTTGACTGACTCTCCAATTACCATACAACACTGTTCAAGATTGTCAGTGTGCATACTATTCTTTTCCCAACTTTTACAATAATCACAGAGATTTGGATTTAATTTAAAGCTTGTATTTAAATTTTACAGCGCAAACACTGATAGCTGTTTAATAAAACGAAACACACTCATATTGAGAGCAGTTTTAACATGAGCAACAGTAAATGTCTCTTCTCTTGAAACTCACATTTATTGGAAATGTATGTGACAACCCGTTAGTCTGCAAGAGACATGCTGGGATTCATAGTTAAGTAGTGTACAGTGAAGCCTTAATTAGTGGCCGTGTGAAAAGTGCAGAAATTCAAAAGACAAATGTGTAGTGCATTTGCTAACAGCCTGGGATAGCCCACTGGACACAAGCATCCCTTTTTAGGGGCAGGCCAGGAGCACTGTGCTGTGGAGTGATTTGGTCAGTCACACAGTAGGCAAAGTCTGAGGGAATCCAACCCTGCACTGTAGCAAGCAGCATGTTAACTGCTCATAGTGTTAGTAATTTACATTAAGTACCAGACAAATTATTGTAGCCTAAGACAATGTATTGTGCCTGCAAAAAAAAAGCTTAATTAAAAATGTATTAATTAAAAATGTATTAATTAAAATATTAACATTAAATGCATAGACTTCATGCTGTCCAGTTTATTCACTGCCAAAAATAAACACGGTGTCAACAATCAGCATGACAGGGAAACCAAGGATTGTACCCAAAGGGCATTGATCATATGTTGATACTCCTGTTTACTACAGTCGGATTCTTTCTTTACATTATACCTACACCGGGATGCAGGAACCAAGGATTGGTTTGTGTACGTGTGTATTTATACATGCACGAGTGCACACACACACACACACACACACACACACACACACACACACACACACACACACACACACACACACACACACATGACCATCAATTACAGTCCTTTGTTTGACTGCATGCACCTCACATGTTTGCATGCAGTCAAATGAATGAACAAATACATAAATAATGACTTAGAAGCATACTTCAGCTCCCTGTTACGTGAACCATACAGTGTAGTCCAGTGCACTTCATGCACCCCCCCCCCCAACCTCTTAGCTCAAGAAATTGAGACATTGACCCAGTATCAGGAACAGCTTATAAATACTGGTGCGATACACTTGAAACCTGCTAGTATAATATGATCCGATATTTTCTTTTCTGTCCAGGTTCAACCTGTGGATTATCAAATTTGACTCTGAGAGACCAACCAAATCCAAGAGACTTTAGCTCCCTGAGTTCCACCTCCTTTAGCCATAATGCCTAGCCCTAACCTACAACCCTCAGAAGTAGTTTGTCACTTTCCAGGACTACAGCTTGGTCTTGATCTCTCTTTGGGTTGTATTCTTTGACCCACTAGTGCATTTTAGTGCCTGTTTTCCTCTTCTCTTTTCCCTCTTCAGTTTAGATACTAGTTAATTTGTTTTTGTTTTTTTTTTTGTGGTAATTCTTAGTGCTTTTAGTATAGATAGGTTAGATAATGTGGCAGCATTAGCGGGCCTTTCCTGCCTTAGATTGTTGTTGATTCTGTAGTTTATTAGCCCTTTATAGGTAGCATTGTATGCCACCTATCTGTTTTTTTTTTTTTTTTAAGACTATTTGGAAGTCAAACCAATTGTCTGGTAGTCTGGAAAACACTGTACAAACTCTGGTGTTCTGTTTCAATTATAGAAGCAGACTATTGGAGTTTGTTAAATCGGTGGATTTACTATGCTTTTTTACTGAAAAGCATAGTAAATCAACAGAAAAAAGAGGGAGTTCCCTCTCATCTGACATGACAATGATGTCACAAAATGGGTGGAAAGTGGGTGGGGTTATTGGAGGTGTGAGGAGTGTGTTCTTGTTCTGGTTTTAGCCACAGCAGATGGTGCAACCCTGTTTATAGGGTGTGTTGCTTGTGTTCATTTCCCTTTTTTGTTTATAGCAGGGAGTGTTTTTGATATGGAGAAAGGTTTAAAGAAATGCATCACATGTGACTTATCAGTTTCCCCCACAAGACGCCTGTGACTTGTGTGTTTATTGCCTTGATCAGTGTGCCATCTGTGATAGTTTCAGCTCCCAAGCCATCAAAGAGAGAAAAGCTAAGTTGTTGTTGAAAAGGTTGCAGACAATCTATGAGGCTTCCTCTTCTTGTCTTGTCTGCCTTCCAGTAAACATGACAAGGGTGACTGGAGTTGGAAAGAGGGAACCAAGAATCTGAAATCCCCAAAGGGGGACCATAAATGTGTGTCCCCCCTCTTTAGTTAGTCAGCTCTGAAGATCCCAAGATCTTCGATCACTCCAACTTATTTTGGCACCACAGTCAGATTCGACTCTTTGGACCCATTCTCCTACTTTGCTGACTGTGGGAAAGGTTCCTTTTCCAGCTCTGAGTTTACCCAGTCCTTTTATGTCAAGAGGGCCTCCTTTGGGCAGGGTCCAGTCACGTTTTCCCCTTTTACTCCTTGAGAGTTCTCCCCGACATCCTCTCCATCTTCCACCCCAGATTCAAGCTTCTCAGTTTGGTACCAGTCCTCAGAGCCTTCTGTGAGCCAGAAGCTATCAAAGCTTCTTCAGTAGCTTCTTTAACCCTGTCTCTCTGATCTGTCAGAGTTTTTGACCTGCTGAGTTGGAACAGCTGATGCGATCATTCCTGCAGACCCAGATGCAGTTAGACTTAATTCCTTCAACTTTGGGTCCTAGACCCAAGATCTCAGCTCCATCCAGTGTGCTTCCTCCCTATAGCCCAATAGCACCAGGGTATTTGGTGCCAGTGGCCTTGCTTCCAGTGGGGTTGGAACTGATGCCTTGGTTTATTTTGGCTGCTACCACTGCCTTGGCCTTCTCGACTCAGCCTTTCTCAAAACTGATCAAACCTCTGAGCTGACCCTTTAGGGCCAGAGTTTCGGGGTTGGGTTCAACTCTTTGGGTGTCTGTATTATTCCTTTATCTTGGCTGTCAGCAGCTTGGCTCTGATCTCAACACTGGGGCAGGTGGGAGCAGTCCCCTGAGTCTAGCATGTTCTTGGAGTCTTTGGAACCTGGGAGTGCTAGCTGAAGGCAGCCAGCTTCAGCTTATGGTTTTCATTGTTAAAGAGAAGATGTTATCCCATCTGGAGACAGTGGTCAGCACCATCCAGCATCCCTTCCATCTTGTCTGTGTCTGTGAATGCACATCAGCCTGATCTGACTAGCCTCCAAGCTACTCTGCATCTAGGACCCCCGGCCTCTTCTGCTTCCCCTCCAGGTTCTCCCTGCCGGGAGGGTTATAGCAAGAGATAGTGCAAGAAGAAGCACCTGGATTTCCCCAGTGGAGTTGTTCACCAAAGACACCAACCTCGAGGAAGAAGATGGTTTCCCAAAATCCCTCTTGATGAGGACGCCTCATTTGGTGACCTTATGGAGCTTCTCTGTTAGTGCGAGGGATGGGCAGCCAAAGTGCTGTTTTTGGAGGAGTCTGTGTTTGTGTTTCTGGTGACTTTCAATATGATCCTTTCTGTGAACCCGTTCATTGATTTGAGGCCTGGGTAAAATCCATAGGGTGAAACTTATCCCCAAGAAACCCAAAAAAATCTTAGCTCCTCCCAAGGATTGTTAGCATTCAAGTAAGGGTCCTGCCATTAATGCTGTTTTAGGTGGCAGTAGCCACCAAAAAGGACACCTTGTAACAGAGTTTGTTGATCCACCCCCAATAGAGAGTCTATAGTGTGGGCCAGTTGGGGAAGCACCCCTACACCTTGGCCACCCTTGCAGTGAGGGTGTTAAAATACATTACTCACTTGAGTCTTCAGTGGGACATGTCTGGGGTATCAAGAATGATTAAGATACAGCAGACTGCAGAGTCATAGAAAACTGTGGAAAATCAGTTGGTTCACCTTGCAGTTGATTGCCAACTTGTCCATGCATCTGCTTTATATTGCAGCTGATGGCATAGCCTGAGCTGCTGGCACTAGCATCTTCATCTTTGGATGAGACTGTGTAACTTTGCAGACTGTTTGAGAGCATCCTTTGTTACTGTCCCATATGATGGCTCCTCAGTGTTTGGGGTGAAGGTTAGACATCTTGACCAGTAGTGAGCAGGATGAGAAGATGCTGTCATTAGAGCATTTTTTTTCTACCCCCCAATAGACTTTTTCCAGGAATCAGAAAAGGGCTAAACACCTCTTTTCTGAAAAGCACAGCAGCCTTTTCAAGATGCTCTTGTAGAAGGCTCCCCTCGCAGCGGGAGGTAAACAGAATGGGCACTGTCCAGGTGGCAGAGGTAGTCTGCAGAATCAGGGCTTCTGCAGAACTTTTTTCTTGAGGATTTCCTGACTGTCCAACTGTAAAGGCAGATGGGGATGTTTGGTTCTGTATCCAGAACCATGCGAGTCATATGCAGAGGCTAATCGATTCCATTTTTATTTCCCCCAAACGAGAATGCAAAATACCTTCCAGATGTGCCACCACATCAAAGAAAGCAAGTAGCTGTCAAAAGCAAAAAGCTGTTAGAAAATCAAGACATTCAGGAGGTCCCACCAGACTATTGTAGATCTGGTGTCTTATTCCAGATTCTTTTTGGCTCCCAAGAAGAACAAGGACCTCAGGCCAGTCTTGGATTTGAGCAGGATAAATCACTTTGTGAAACAGACCAAGTTCCAGATGGTCACAATGCAGTCCCTCCTGTCTGCTTTGAGGAAGGAGATTGGATTGCTCAAAGCCACGAGGGTTTGGCAATGTGGAGTTTCTTCACAGCAATTTCTGGTAGCAGTCCACATCCAGGGAAGTCCAACATTTTAGCAGACAGACTGAGCAGGAACATTTTACTTCCTCATATGTGGTCCCTAAATCTGAAGCTTGCTGCTCAGATTTTTCAGCACTGGGACACCCCATGTTGTGATCTGTTTGTTTCCCCCATCCATCACTAAGTGCAGCAACTATTATGCTTATGCCTTAGTTCCTCCACAGGAACAGTCACCTAGGAGTGCTCTTCTGTATACTTGGCCTTGGTATTTTCTGTACATGTATCCATTTACCCTGTTAATAATAAAGCTCCTTAAGGCTGCCCATTGCAGAGTGACTCTAATCCTTATTGCTTCATTTTAGCCCTGACAGGTGTGGTTCCTCCTACTTTGGCCTCTTTTGAAGTACCCTCCATGGTTTCTGGATCAGGTATGATTTCTCATGCATCAGGCTTGGACCCACCAGACCATTGGGATGCTCAAGTCAACTGCATGGTTCCTCCAGTTCCCTTGACAGCCAAGGGTCCCAATCTTTCTGACAAAGTGGTTCACATTTTGTCCTCTTCTCAGAAACCTTTTGTTTAGAAAGTCTAAGTTAGCAAGTGGATATGTTTCACTCTTTGGCTTCAGTTAAAATATTTAGATCCTTTTTCCATGCAGATAGAGGCTATCCTAGATTTCTGGCTGGCTGTTTCATTGAATATCTAGTTTTTCCATTATTAAGGTACAGTTTGTTGCCACTTCTAATTTTCCCTTGGTAAGACACAGTCCACTAGTGGCACCTCTAAAGATTTTGAAGGCCTTTCTTCAGGGAATGTTTTTGTTGTGCAGTTCTGTTTGGGAACCAATTCCTTCATGCAAACTGCATTTTAAGCTATGAGGGATTTGTGAGCCTCCCTCTGCACCGTAGACCATGGATCCCTTGAAGTTGCTGTCTTGGAAGACACTTTTTTTGGTGACCGTTACTTCTAAGTGGGTGTCAGAACTGCAGACCTTATCCTCTGTATCTCCATACCTGATCTTTCACAAATACAGGGTGTCCCACAGAATGACTCTTTTTTTTTTTTTTTCACAAGGTGAGCCATGGACAACATTTTGAGTCAGGCCATCCACCTGCTGGTGTTCTTCCCTGACTTTTCAAATAAAGGCGAATGTTTGCTGCGTTTTCTTGATATTCATAGACAGTTGAAATTTTGTTTTGATAGATCAAGTCCTTCAGCTGTTTTTCTTTCTCTAAAGCCCACTTGTGAAAACCACTATCCAAGTCTACTCTAAGTGGTTATCTGATTGCATTTAATTTGCTTATATACCAAAAGGAAAGAAATTGCCTTACAAACTAAAGGGTCATTCTAGTAGAGCCATGGCTCCCTCCACAGGCTTCCTGTCGGGGGTGGCTATGGATGGTATTTATGCTGCTGCTTCTTGGATGGGTTCTTGTACCATTGTGTCTCACTACAAATTGGATATTCAGTTGAGGTCTAGGTCCTCTCTTGGATCCACCATATTGCAGAATGAGCTCTCCTATGGACGCTGTAGCTTGTAACATGGCTGGGAACTCTGTACCTCAAGTTGAATCCAGACAGAAAAGACAACATTGGATGTGAATGTTATGTACTTACCATAACAATAGATCTGTGTTGTCTGTTTCCATTTGGTTCAACCATCTGGCTCACCTGCCCCATTCTTCTTATATTTTATTGAGTCTTTGGTTGATCAGGTCGGGGAGCTGTTATTTCCTTCCTTCTGTTTGAGGGTCCTTGGTGTCAGGAGTTTTGGAGATGGATAGTGGAACTGCTTGTTGGAGTGGGACAAACTCAATCTGAGGATTGTCAGTTAGTGCTAGGCATTATGGGTAGAGGAGGCAGAGCTAGTGGTGCTGAAGTCTTTTGGATGTGGCTGGTCTTGGATCCGATAACTCATAGATTGAGCTGGACAGAAAGAAACAACAAGAATCTAGCTTTGTGGTAGTTACATAACATTTGTTTTTGCATTTTCAAGCATTTTCTGAAGGGTATGAAGTCTGAAACTGACATTTGTCATTATTTTGTTACTGCAGTCCATGACACGTTACCAGAAAGCCAAACGTTAAGAGGAACAGACCAAAACTATTGGAAAGATCACACACACACACACACACACACACACACACACACACACACACACACACACACACACACACACAAAAACACACACTTGTTAAAGCCACTTTGTATGACTGTACACTTCCAATATCTGCTTGAACTTAAGTGAATGAACATTCATAAATAATAGCCCAGAAACCTATCTCAGCACCACAAAAAGAAAACCTCAAATTTTACAAGGAACAGACCAAAATAAATGTCAACTTTACTCAAGAGTTTTGGACAAAGCCAAAAGTAATGAGGGGATGTAAAAGCTTCAAAAAAGGAGACATTTAAAATATTTTATTCTATTCTTTTTTAATTTTATTTTATTTTTTTTTATTTTATCTGTTTGTTAACCAGGTAAACTGGTCAAAGTGTCCCTTTACACGGGTGACCCAGGAGTATTGTATGGTTCAGTGACTTGCTTAGTCACACAGTAGGCAAACAGAGGCAGAAGGATTCATACCCTGTACTTTTGAGTACAGGAAGCAGTATGATAACAGCTCAGAGACTTGAGTCCCAGACAACTCTAACTTACTTAAAAGCTTAACAGAACAGTAGATGTTGCATGGACATGCGTGTTCCAAGCAATAAGAACTACAAAACTCTAACTGCCATTAATGATTGACTGTAATCCTTTGATTTACCCTAAAAAGTAGTTAATGACGAATACAGCAGATGTATGAGACAAAATCAGATATGCTTTGCAAAATCAGTGACAAACAAGTGGCAGACTTCTCTAATCTATTCTAGTTTATTTTAAAAAGTTAACAGAAGAGCAAGATGTTAAGTTGTCAATCTCGCCTTCATTCTTGCTTGATGGGTTCGGAGCCGATCCCTCGGCTCCGACTCGGCACTTGCTTTAGCTCGAGAACTCCTTTTACCAGCTCGAGGCAGCCCCATATCCCATGATGCAAGGCAGGAAGTACCCAGATCTCGTTTGCCGCTTCGCTTGGGAGGTCTTCTCTTTACCAGCTCCTGGTAAGTAATTCACATTTGTGACATTTAAGCCCCTTTTAGTTAAAAACTATTTGTTTTGATAGTTTAACTTTAAATTTAACTTTTTCTGACAGAAATCCCTGTCTCTTTTAATTTTTTTTTTTTTTAGTCAGTTAATTTCCCTATCCCATCCCCCCCCCTGTTAGGGTGTGTGTGTTGGTATTTTTTACTAAATACCTTTTGGTATTAGTTTAATTTAATTGGACTGGTGTGTGTGTTTTGTTAGGCACCATGTCTAAAGAGAGGGTTTCAGGTTTTAAGAAGTGTGACTCGTGCTGTCAGAAGATGTCTCTGACAGACGGTCACACTTCTTGCCTGTACTGTTTAGGCCCTCTTCACCTGCAGGACTCCTGTGCTATTTGTCACTCCTTCAGCCAGAGAGTCCTGCAGGAGAGAAGGAATAAGTTGATTCTCAGGGGTCTTCTTAAGCCGGAGGGCTCTCCGGCTAAGTCGGCCCCACAAAATCAACTAAATCTGCCAAGACCCAGGCTTCTGTTTCTAAGCCTGTGGCCTCGGCTCCGACTCGTATAGAGTCGAGATCGCTCCGGCTGGAGCCGATTCTGATCCACTAAGCTTTCGCCGATGGCTATCGGTGCCGAATCTGCTGACCACTGTGGTGTCGGTTCCGACCGGCTCCGACACCCACGGCATCGGCATCGGTGTCGGCTCCGATCGGCTCCGACACCCATGTGGCACAGGCATCGGTGTCGGCTCCGATCGGCTCCGACACCGTTACTTTGGTGGCTGTATCGGCTCCGGCTGGAGCCGATACATCCCGGCGTTCTGCCGGCTCCCGGAAATCGGTGGCGACAGGATCAGTAATATCGGCTCGATGACCCATTCCAGGAAGAGGTCGAGGTCTCCTTCCTTGGAGCCGATACTGCTCGGCCTCGCCTCTTCTATCGGAACGGAGCCATCGGAGCCGATCTTCAAGGTCATCCAGGTTATCAGACCATGACCTAGAGAGAGTGGTCAGTAGATTGCTCAAGTCACAGGTACTGGCCCAAATGCTACACAGTCCGTCTCAGCAGACGACTGTTGGTCCACACCCCGTTACAGTTCCTCCTTCAACTCTACCCCAGAGCTTGGAGTTGGAGTCTTCGGGCATGGTTACTGCTACGGCTGGAGGACGGATACCCCCTTCTGTTCCTTCAGCCCCTACTCTTATCTCCTCTTCCTTAGAGGGATTCGGTGGTCGGGCTTCCATGGTCTCCTCCGAGGGTGAGTGGCATCGGACCCTTGTCCGAACCCGCTCTTCCCCTTGGAGCCTCGGCCTTGGTGAGCTCGGCTCCGACATCTGCCTCGGAGACTTCCTTTTCGGTGGCCCCTGGAGTTCCTAGCTCTTGGAGCGGGTCTCTCGGACCTGCCTGGGAGGGAGCATTCGAGGTGATGAAGAGTGTACTGGCCACTGGTATCAGTCAGCAGTCTCTTCCCGTAGCTCCTCCCTCTATTGTACCTGTTGACATCTCTGCCACTTCTCTTGCTACAGGACCCAGAGATCCTCCGCCTCAGGTTTCCCCATTGGGAATTTCCCCTCTTCCGAGGATTCTCCTGATGTTTCGGGAGATCCTCCTAGGAAGAGGACTTGTAAGAGGAAGCATGTAGACTCCCTGAGTCTGTCACTTGGATACTGACTTTGATGAGTCAGAGGGATCCCCTAGATCCCCTCTGAGGATGTCTCCTTCTCAGACATCCTAGAACTTCTGAAACAGAGGGAAACTGGCCCACCAATAATCCCTCTGAGGATGAGTCAGTATACCTAGAGGCGTTTGGATCTCGGCCCTCCACCTCCTGGGTGTCTCCGCCTTCGACCCCTTATGCAGGTTATTGCACGAAGGCGTGGACAGCTCCTGACTCTGTAGAGCCAGTCCCTAGGAGGCCTTCTAAATTTATAACTGCCCCTAGTGACAAACAATTCCTTACCAAGGGTGTCCCCGCTGATGCCATGGTGGTGGCTGCGGCCACCAAAAAGGAACTTGCAGATCCTTCCGTGCCGTCCATCCTCCTAATAAGGACTCTAGGACCATGGATAGGTACGGCAAGCGGATGTTTTCCTCAGCGACCTTTGCTATGCGTTCGCTGAATTATCTTTGTCACTTCACCAGACTCCAGAGAGATATCCTGAAGGAGCTGGGAGAAGTAGTTCAGGATCCTACAGCTGCAGGGGCCCAAGAAAAGATTGCTTCGCAGCTAGGAACCCTCAATTCCATTGCTAACTCCTCCATGCGGCTAATATCTTATGCTGCTGATGGAGAGTAGAGCCGCAGGCACAGGTGTGGCTCTTAGGCGCCAAGCCTGGATGCGGCTATGTGATTTTGCGGATCCCTTTAAGGCGTCCTTCACAAATTCTCCCTTTGATGGGTCAGCTTTGTTTGGCCCTCAGGTGAAGGAAACCTTGACCAGGTGTGAGCAGGACGGCAAGACTCTTTCTGCTGTTGGAGTCCGTTTTCCACCCCTTCTAGGCCTTATCCCAAAGGACAGAAGGGTGGGAAGATGTGGTTCCGTAAATCCCAAGGAGTCACGCCCGGATTCATGTGGTCAGTTTACCCCTAGAGGCAGAGGGGTAACAACAACAGACGCTCTAGAGGCAGAGGGGTCCAAGAATCAGGGCAACAGGGAGTCTCTTCCTGAGAAGCCCTTTCAGCATCCCTGAGGTGTTGCCCGGCTGTCCCTCCTTGGAGGCAGTCGGGGAAGATTATCACTGTACCCAGAAGCCTGGCATTCCCTCACTCAAGACAGATGGGTACAGTCGATCATATCCAAGGGTTACATAATTCCTTTCGAGGAAAGTCCCTTCCCTCAAGTTCCCTTCCAGATGTACCACCCGGTCTAAGGGACATTGCAGAGTTAGAGATCGCAAAACTACTGCAAAAGAGCCATTCAGCCAGTCACAATAGACCATTCAGAGCCGGAATCTACTCAAGGTTCTTTTGGTCCCCAAAAGACGGGAGACTGGAGACCAATATTGGATCTCAGCAGACTCAACAAGTCTGTCAGGAAGACAAGATTCGAATGGTCACTCTTCAGTCAATTCTGCCCTTCTTACAGAAGGACAACTGGATGTGCTCAATAGATCTTCAGGATGCGTACTATCACATCAAAATTCACAGACGCTCCAGGAGATTTCTCCGCTTTCGGCTGGGGTCCAGTCATTTCCAGTTCAGAGCCCTGCCCTTTGGTCTCACTACAGCCCCCAGAGTGTTCACCAAATGCATGGCAGTGGTCACGGCTCACCTGAGACGTCAAGGATTCCAGGTGTTTCCGTATCTCGACGACTGGCTCCTGTCAGCCACCACCAGGCATCAGCTTATACAAGCCAGGGATTACACAATAGACCTTTGTTCTCATTTGGGCATCTCAGTCAACTACTGAAAAGTCATCCTTATCGCCCTGCCAGTCTATTACCTTCATAGGCGCAAACTTAAACACTGTTCGGATGTCAGCTACCCTTACAGAACAAAGAGTTTCAGACATTCAGACTCATGTCAGGATCATTCTGGCCAGCAAGAAGGTACAGGCCAGAATGGTTCTAAAGGTATTAGGTCTTATGGCTGCGCCATCACTCTTCTTCCCTGGCTCGATTCTACATGCGCCTCCTTCAGTGGATGCTGTTCACACAGTGGTCATACCAGCAACTCCCAATGCGTCACCAGATTCTGGTGACAAACATGCAAAGAACATCTTGCTTGGTGGATCACATCGTCTCAGGTTCACCAAGGCAGGTGCTTTGTACCTCCGTCCCCGATAGCCACTGTCACCACGGATGCCTCCCTGATCGGGTGGGGGGGGTCATTATCAGGGCAGGATGGTTCATGGGACGTGGCAACCGTTCGAGTACCATCTGCACATAAATGTCCTGGAGATGAGAGCAGTGCTTTTAACATTGCAAGCCCTCAACGACTTTCTTCCCGTAGGGACAATTGCAGTCCACACAGACAACATGTCTGTAGTTTGGTATATCAACAAACAGGGCGGAACCAAGTCCTACCCCTTGTGTCGAGAAGCGCTCAGACTATGGCAATGGGCGATCTCCTCTCATCGGTTTCTGGTAGCAACGCATATCCCTGGGAAAACCAACATTATAGCGGACAGATTGAGCAGAGCTATTCTCATGCCTCACGAGTGGTCTCTCAAGCAATCCATAGCGGAAGAGATTTTTCTGGAATGGGGTCGTCCATGTTGCGATCTTTTGCTACTCCCCAAAACAGCAAATGTCCAGACTTCTTCAGCCTCTTCCCTCTATCAGGCCATTCCCCCAGAGACGCTCTGACCCAGGATTGGCCCCAGGGACTTCTTTATGCCTTCCCTCCATTTCCTCTGATCCCTCAGGTGATCCAGAAAGCTACCGCTTTGAGAGCCAAATTGATTCTAATTGCCCTTACTGGCCTCGACAAGTTTGGTTCCGTTCCTCCATCATCATCTTTTGGTGCAGCCGTGGCATCTGGACCCAGTGCCAGATCTACTGATTCACCAATCCGGTCAGCTGCACCGGTCAATCCCTTCTCTCAACCTCACAGCATGGTTGCTCCACTTCCTTCCTTAGCCAGGCTTCCTTTGATCTCTAACCCAGTTAGAGATATCATAGTAACTTCACTAAAATCCTCTACCAGGAGGATTTACACAAGCAAATGGAAACGTTTCTCTTATTGGGCTAAGGCCCAAAATATTGATCCTTTTACTGCCCCTGTTCAGGCAGTTCTGGACTTCTTAGCAGAGATTTTTCATGCAGGCTCCTCTTCTTCCACAGTCAGAGTTCAGTTGGCTGCTATTTCTAATTTTCATGTCGGGATAGCAGATCATAATATTATGTCCCATAGGCTCTGCAGGGCCTTCTTGAAAGGAATTTTCCTACTAAAGCCTCCAATCAGGAATCCTCCTCCTCAGTGGGATCTAAATTTAGTGCTGACATCCTTGATTCTTCCCCTTCGAGCCAGCTGTTTCTTGTTCCCTGAAATATCTTTCTTGGAAAACTTTATTCCTAGTGGCTATTACATCTGCCAGGAGGGTGTCTGAACTTCATGCTCTTTCGGTTCGACCCCTATTTGATTTTTCACAAAGACAGAGTATCTTTGAGAACTAATCCATCCTTTTTACCTAAGGTCGCTTCGAAAAACAATCTGAATCAATCTATTGATCTCCCTGTATTTTTTCCTAACTATTCAGATAGAGCTGAACAAAAGCTACATTATCTTGACGTCCACCGTCAGCTTAGATATTATTTGGACAGAACAAAAAAAATTAGAAAATCTGATCAACTTTTTGTTTCCTAGGCGGATAATAAAAAAGGCCTTCCTGTTTCTAAAGTGACCTTGTCCAGATGGCTTTCTTCGGTCATCACTGAAATTTATACTCAGTGGAAAACAGCTGTGCTCAAAACCTAAAGCACATTCAACTAGGAGTTTAGCTACTTCTACAGCTTTTCAAGCTAGACTGCCTTTAGACACTATTTGTGCAGCGGCCACTTGGGCCACTCCTCACACTTTTGTTTCCCATTACAAATTGGACTTGGCCTCCAGGGACAGAGCCAGTTTTGGCTCTACAGTCCTCAAGAGTTTGTTCCATTGAGCCACCCAGGATAGAGGTGCTAGGGACGCGGTCCCATCAAGCAAGAATGAAGGCGAGATTGACAACTTAACATTAAGAAGTTATGTACCTACCATAACGTTCCATGTTAGTTGTCTTCTCTCGCCTTCTTTCTTGCGACCCTCCCTCCTTCCCCCTGGCCTGGACAGACCTTGTATAAGAAACTATAATGCTAAAGACCATTCAGACCTGGTCCTTTTTCCATTTGTAAGTTTCTTCTTCCTTTGGGAAGTATTGTTTATGCTTGGTGTTATTGCCCTTTTGTCAACAAACGAGATCTGGGTACTTCCTGCCTTGCATCATGGGATATGGGGCTGCCTCGAGCTGGTAAAAGGAGTTCTCGAGCTAAAGCAAGTGCCGAGTCGGAGCCGAGGGATCGGCTCCAAACCCATCAAGCAAGAAAGAAGGCGAGAGAAGACAACTAACATGGAACGTTATGGTAGGTACATAACTTCTTATTTTGCATTAGTAAGCATTTTCAACAGCAAGAGCTATGAAATTCTAATGACTGAGTTGGAATTACTGACTAACTGTGATACTCAGTGATTTACCAGAAAATGGAGAAAATAATTTAAGGTCCTTCAGTTATTGAAGAGTATTAAGGCTTTAACCTCTTAATGAGTGGAGTCAAGGGAACAGAGTTTGGTTACATCTTCTCCATTTGCCTAGAGCGTGACTCTATGGAAGTCACTTAACCAGACAGTGCTACTGTGTAAGTCAAGGTATAAATTATGAAAAACAAGAAATATGCAAGTCTGGTAGGCACTTCTGACTTGCTTGTTTCTGGGGGTCCTAGAATTATTTTCAGAAAGTTCATGGGTGGAGTCTTCATGTAGGTGGACACGCACAAATTGCTAAACAAGTCCTGGAGGGGCCTCCCCTGTCTTAAAATAACACATTACTCTTCACACTCATGCAGTTATTAAAAAAAAAAAAAGTTGTAAGGCATTTAAAATACTGTTATTTTTCGTGCCTGTGAAATGCACTCATGACACCACCTTAGTCCTGTCCAGTGCTACACATGCATGCACCTTCCCAGTTGTATGGAAATGTTTGTTATTTAAGCCACTGTTAAGTTGAGCATATAAGCTGACTTAAATGTAACAAAATGATTTTAGGCAGTGTGGTGGGTATCCAGCCATGGCCCCATCTCACCCCACCCACAAGTAAGGAAGTAGGATGGCCACCTGAATTGCCTCTTTTGTAATTTACCATTGGCTTCTCAACTCGCCTCTAAGTGCATGTGTGTTACCTAAAGTAAAAGGAAAATATGTTTTATGCATCACACACCAGTTATTCCTTTTTCCATTTATATATATATATATATATATATTTTTTTTTTTTTTTTCATTCTATGAGTAATAGAAAGATAAATCACTTTACTTTACACATAAGAGTTCTAGTTTGCAGTTCTGGCCTTTGTTTACCACTTTGCTGGCTGTAGTTGCCTGCACAGTTCATTTTTCTGTATTCGGTGTATAGGAAACTGGATATTTGTTTTAATTACCTCTGTAGCATCTCTGCTTTATTTCACTACTAACATTGTTAATCTGTTCTGATTGAATGACGGGTGCAGACACTGCAGTCTGTTCTTTATTTGTGAATGTCTTCTGGGTCTTGTTATATTGTTTACTTCCTGTCTGCCTTAAGTAAATTAACTTGGCTGTCTGAAGTAGTCTGTCAGATGTTTTGTACTAATTCTAGCTTTGAAAATGAGGAAGGGGATGAAATATATGGATACAGATGCAAAGGTATATTGTATTATAGGACTTTATTTGAATACTAGTTAATTTTGCAGACCAATGAACCATTTTCAGCCATGACGCAGGCCATAGGCATAATCAGACAAATATACTATGTTTTGCAGCATCTTACAGAAGATAAATTATAGTTAAATCTAATTCTCATTGGTGTACATTATAATATACATTAGAGAAACTCATTGGCATCTTGTAATCTTATTATGTAGCCTGGAAATTAAGAACAGAGTAAGTAATGGTACAGTTTAGACAAGAATTAATGGAAGCAGAAATGACTGCCTAAAGGATCTAAAATATACAAAATTAATACTCCAGAAATTAATCCCAAATTTAAATTCTTAGAATTTTAATCATAGAAGGAATTGATTCAGGCTGCATCCCGAAAACATTTTACTATTTATTTTACATTTGTTGACCGGGAGTAGTCTGACTGAGCTGCAAATAGCCCTTTTTCAGAAGGGGCCTGAGGAGAAAAGTTCCACTACATGGTACAACAAAAAAAAATTTACAGAGATAATTACAATATTTGCTGGTATTAACATTGTACAAGTTACAAAGTTTAATGGTAATCATTCATAATACAGGTGATGTGAGATATAATTATATTCTTACAGTAATAAGAGTGTTAAGAGTAAGAACAGAATTTGAAACAGTAGATCAAACCAAATGTTCTATGTTCTGTTGCCCATGAAGTACCTGTGACAGGCATACTTATGTAAACCAGTTTGCTATTGCACAGTCATTTTATTTTTTCCCTAACTATGTACAAGCTAATCCCCAGAGCTAATCAGCTGTAAAAACTCCTTCACTTTTTAAAGCAGACATCTACAGTTTACAATATGGCCACTTAATTGTTGTGTGTCTTTCATTGTTGTTTGAGAATGTTTAGGGCCTATTCTTTTTTGGTCCTTGAGCTTTCCTCTGGTTTCTTCCAACTTGGTGGTTTGGTTTACTACTTATATTAAGAAGGGCCTGCTATGTCAGATGTGACAGTGGATTAACACAGTATCAGTTTATCTACAGGAATGATCAGAGATGTCATTGTAATGTCCCCTTATGCTTGGATAGCCTTCTCATTCTACCTTTTGTGTTAGAAGTCTTGTAAACTGGGCAGGTATATGTTTACTTATTAGTTATTGCAGTGGAACTGTCATATCTTAATTGCTGTTTGTTGATTGTAGTGAGAACACTATCCTAGTTAATGGTAGGGGGATGAGCTGACAGGCTCAGGGACTTGATGCAGTTAAGGAATTGGTACATGACATCACATCATGCTGCAATACTGAACATATGATGTTTTGAAAACAATGTTGGCTTGATTGGTTGGGGAGGACAAACTTGGTCATAGGTCTCATTAAGGTTGTGCCTCTCACAGATGAGCCTATAAACATAGTCTTCCTTTACCAGTCATCTGCTTGTGTGATCCTCTGAGTATGAAACTTGCTTATGCCCATTACTTGATTTGGCAAAGGCTCTTGTATGGCCAAAATTTCTCTTTTCGTGTTTAGCAATGCAAACTGTTCCACAGTCACTCAGTCCTAACCCTTCTGTCTACCCTGCTGCATTTGTGTTATGTAAGTATTGTGGGCTGCTGGTGGTATAGCAGTGACCTGCAGTATTTTTTCTCTGTTCATCTTTGCGCTTGTTAAAACACAAGCATTCATTGACTGGTTTAGAGAGTATGTGATTTCACTGTGTGTGTGTGTGTGTGTGTGTGTAGGCACACTGTTAATATTTGGAGTTTCCCCCTTTTCCATTGTGACTCTAGACTTGTGTTTTCTGTGCTGCCAAACTTTGTCTAGGGTGTTTGTAAGCACTGGAGCTGTCATTGGTACCAGGCCGTGTGTGCCCTTTATCGGACTTTCCATCACCATGCTAATTGTGTTCAACAACATTTATTTGACACAACTCCTGTTGCTGACTTGACCAAAGAAATGCCAGGCTAGGCTGTAAAAAATGAGTGGTGGCCACTTAGTTAACAGTTCAGTGTGTTTTGGTGTAATGGCCAGGTGGTGAGGTATTTTGTCATGTTTCTTAATGTAGACTTGACAGTTTAAATGCTAGTCATAGTTTGCATTGTTTTCTGCAGTCTTGGGGCATTTCCTGGGTAAACATCCTTCCTATCTTTCCCAGAAACTTTAAAAAGAGAAAAAAAAATACTGATCCCATTTTTGCTTTTAAAGCTTGGTTTTTGTGCTACTGTCTGTATAGATACTAGTAGAGGCATGCTGGGACACTGATACATTGTTGCTTTTGGGACCCTTTATCATTTCAAGGCTTGCCTGTATTTTTCTGCTACTGCTTTAGTACTAACTTCTTGATTTAAAGATGCATGTGTGCTTCTTGAAGTACAAGAGTACGTTTGTGTCCTTCTGCCATTTGACCTTATAATATGGAAGATGTGCTGTATTTTCTGGTGGTTAGACTGTAAACCCTGGAGATGAAGACCAGATCTGTTAAAACCATCATAGTAGGTCTTCTTGCAAAATTAAAACCATCATACTAGGTTTTCTTGCAAAATTACTTATAAATCTGTAAGAAAATTGACATAAGTGATCGATCATAAAATGACAAGCTTTCCTTATCAGAGTTGTGGATGGTAGTTATGTAGTATAGGCTAACATTAGATGAAGTGATATTAGATCACTTTTGTTTCCCGACTATTTATGTCCTGATGAAGTAATAATTATATAATTTGAAGGTAACCCATTTATTTATATCTACATAATGCACATAAAATACAAATATATATATATATATATATATATATATATATATATAGAGAGAGAGAGAGAGAGAGAGAGAGAGTTATATATATATATATATATATATATATATATATATATATATATATATATATATAGTTATATAAGTGAATAGAGAACATCAAGACAATGACATCACAACAGCAGACTGTCAAAAGAATGATTTCTACAACGCCAGATCAAAATAAAAACATCCTACACTGCATAATATCAAAGAAAACTGTTTTTTTTTTTTTTTTTTTTTTTTTTTTTTGCAAGGGGTAAACACCAGTGGCGCCTGGTGACTTCAAATTAAAGGGGGGCTGCAGGAGACAGCTGAATGGGTGGGGCCAATGGGAGGGGGTGTGACCAACTAGAAAGGGGTGGAGCTATGCTCAAAACCACAACAACTGGAACTTTAATTAAATACGCTGCTCTGGGTGCCAAACCATCATTACAAGAATCCATTCAAGACAAAATGAAGTGTAAAAGAAAAAATATTTCAATGCATTGGCTACATGACAACTTACTTAATATCTAGATGGAAACACAAAGGTTGTGAGGCATGAAAAAATAAATTGCTTTTTAAATACATTACTGGAATGCCAGTCAAAATCAAGTATAAAACAAAACAAGCAGCACTCAGCTCAAACCACTTCTCCTTGCACTGCACTTCTAATTATAATTTATATTCAGCTTTATAAAATTACCAAGTAACATGCTGGAAGTAGCAATCTCTGTGATACCCCCACTTGTAAAAATGTTTCTTATCCAAAAAGACCTCCTGCCTGACAACAACTATCTACTTGTTTCATAGGGAACACATGATCAAAGTAAAAAATGAACAGCGAACAAGAAACAAGCTCAAGATAAATTGCTTAAAGGATTACTGCACAAGTTATGGAACACGCATGATAGATTGGCATTCTGTTTAGTTTATGGGTAAAGCCTGCAAAGATAACTGCAAGTCTCCAACAAATATAATGAGGCTCTGAAAATACTATAATCCTATCCTTTAATTCAAATACTGTCATATGCATTTCAATACCTAAGGCTTATACGTTATCTAGTTATGTCAATATTCTCTGCATGGCAACAATGAAAAGGCTTTCAATGTTGGTAATTCTTTAACAGTATGCTTATTAAAGCTTACTTGCATCTTACAATCTCCGACAAGCTTACCTGATGGTCAATAAAGGATTGCTACTTTAATACAGAGCAACAGGGCACTGCAACAGCATGCATTTCCTGAATAATAAGAAGCATAAATCAACAGTATAAAATTATGACAGAAAACCAGAACATTCTGCAAAGTCAAGGACAGATGAAAAGCCACAGTCGTACTTGTGGTCTACCTTGGATGGGGGAATACTCTGCACACTTGCACTGCATAACTGCTCCTTGCCTTGCTTGGACACATCCAGAGCCACTACAATGGGGAGAGGGGTGCAACAAGTAGGTCACAGTTTGAAATGTCTCTGGCTGGCGGTGATGGCTCTGACACTCATATCTCTCAACCTCAGTGCAAGAAATCTGGACAAAGCCATACATAGAAGTGGGACACAGGCCCAAAAATAAAGACAATGTTTAAATATTGCTCTTATAAACTTAGAAAGATAATAGAATAGTAGTAGGTCTTGCATTAGTATGAATTTTTGAAGGTATGAAATCTGAAATTCAAATGTCTGCCATTATTTTCTAACTTCAATCTTTAATGATTTGCTACTAATTTGCCAGAAAAACACAATTTTATGAAAAACAGACCAAAAATGTTATGCAAAAATATAAAATTGCCAAACAATACAGCTGGGAACCTGTCAAAGAAGGGACACCTTTTTAAAATTAGTACTGTTATTTTGAGCAGCTGACAAAATAAGATCACCTACATGCATTTCTGAAATAAAAGTAATCTATAACTCTGATCATTACAGTTATTTATAATTGTAAACCCTCCATGTTTTCTTCCAAAATTGCCATTTTGCAGAGGGATTATTAGGGGGACAGCAACATTTCGAACCAAAATTGGGGACAGTTGAGAGGTTTGGATATTCCTAATTCTATAAAGCGATTTATTTGCACGTACCTCTCGACTTCTTAATGCAGGAAATCTGGACAAGGCCAAATATATTGGGGGAACATGCAAACAGTACAACAAATTGCTCTTGTGTAAACTTAAGACAGTTGATAGAATAACAGGTCTTGCTTTAGCATTCATTTTTCTGAAGGTTATGATGTCTGAAACTCAATGTCTGTCATTATTTAGTGACTTCATTCCTAAATGATTTGGCAGAAAACCACAAATTTTATGAGGAACAAACCAAAAATAAGAAGCAAAAATCTATTCATTCTGCAAAATTCTGGACATTTGAGAGGTATAGTTCAGCTGGGGCTGTCTGAGTTTGCTGCCCTCCCCCCCCCTCACAAAATCATGGTCAAATGGAGCGTCCCCCCTGCAGCCATTCCAATGTCCCATTCCTTGGTTTTCACCCCATTTGCCATAAACACTAATGTGTATACTGCTTTATTTCTGAGATGATATGGATTTCATTTAAAAGTTTTATTTTATATTTTACAGCATAAACCCTAATAGATATCTGCTAAACAAAGCAATGCAGTCTCACAATGAAAATAGACTTAGTGCAGAAAAGCAGAAGACAATCTGGTAAAGAAGATTTGGGACAGACAGGAAGAAGGCAAGAGGAAACAAGGGCGCCCAGCAAAGAGGTGGATGAATTGTGAGAGAGCTCTGTGGTAGTCAGGCATAAGGATCAAAGAAGGCAGAAGCGTGTCATTAAATCTAGAGAGATGGTGACCGTTAGTACGACACTCTGACCCCATGTAGAAAATGGGAAAAAGGAGGGTGATGATGATGATGATGAATAGAAAGACTTCCACCACTAAATTCATTTAAAGTTTGAATATTGATGAGTATAATATTCAAAGATTTCATGCAAATCTGACAATGTTGTCATATCACTTTGCAAGCTTGTGTATTCTGCTTTTTATTTGAATATTTGTAAGAATAGGACAGGCATATAGTAAACCTTTTAACAGATGAACAGACATCAATTGATAATGATAATTCTAA
Organism: Protopterus annectens; assembly: GCF_019279795.1. NCBI lineage: Eukaryota > Metazoa > Chordata > Ceratodontiformes > Protopteridae > Protopterus > Protopterus annectens. The sequence continues at coordinate 1,146,703,143 of NC_056741.1, read as the reverse complement.
GAGATCGAGCTTTTCTTTATATAACAAGTGTTTTGTTTCTGTTGTAAACTATTCAGTCAGTGCATGTGATAATCTGATTTCTTACATTAGTCAGAGACTAAGCCAATCAAGCAAATGTTATTTGGTGATGTGACATTAATCATTTGACTTTTAAATGGAAAGTTCCAGCAAAAAAAAAAAAAAAAAAAAAGATTGCTATATTTATACATAAAGCACTTGATGTAAGAGGTGTTTGAAAAAATGCAGGGACCCCCCCCCCAAAAAAAAAAAAAAAAAAACTATATATATATATATATATAATATAATATAATATATATATATATATATATATATATATATATATATATATATATATACAGACACACACACACACACACTAACTTTTCATGCCCTACAATCTCAGGTTCTCGTGAAATAAAGGATCACATAGTACTTTATTGTCCTATGGATCCACTTAAATGCTAACAGAAGGTGCTCTTTGACTTACAAAGTGCCTGGACTGTGGAACACACTACTTCTGTATACATTAGCCTGTGATACTGATGTTTCATTTGACCCTAAATACCCTTTTTGTGGTGCTTTTGGTGTTGGACAAACCATATAGTTTTAATTAATTGGCCTGTTCTTCCTCATATTGACTAGACTGTAGACTAGATAAGTAGATATAGAGTAGAAAACAGCGAGCTAAGCCCTAGTGAAGTGCAGAACTAATGCTTCTTGGGAAATCAGAAACTATGATGGTATTTTTACTGCATCCACATACTTTGGTCAATAATATGTATGCCATAGGAGATATAAAGATAAATGTCATTAAATGAAAACTACCAAAACCACAGTGCTCAGATATTGTGTACATAATACAGACCTTGAAGTAATTGATACTATAGTTTTAGTATCTTCTGACTGTACTGAAAAAAGGAAGGAAACAAACTATAATGGCTTAGTTGTGGTGCATAGTTATAAAAAACAGTGTTAAGCAAGAAGCATAGCTGTAACTTCTTCAATATTCTATCTGAATCCGTACCAGTAAACAGAAGGCTGATATGAAGGAAATCCTTCACATCATAGACAAATGCTACCCACAAGTACAATGTAAGCACATCCTGATAAGACCAATTGACCTTCGTGCAGAGAAATCTTTTGTTTAATAGTTAAAAGTGAATACTGTAGTACCGGGAAAAGAAAAGGGCATGGAAGTTTCTCAAAGATTTGATCACGATAGCAGAATATACTCAGACATAGCATAATTTGGAGATTGCCAAGAATGCCAGACACAAATAAACAGGATTTAAAAGAAACTTAAGAAGACCCCATATCATATGACTACATCACAGAATGTGAAGTACTGCAGCAGGAATGTGACTGTAGTTATGTAAAAGAGAGCCATTTTGTAAATGGGACAGGGTTGAACATCTGTTTGATACAGTGACTCAGTTCCTACAACATACAGCAACTGCGTTAAAGAATTAGAATGATGGACAAAGGATATAAAACATAAATCTACCAATAAGTAAAACAAGTAACTGAAAAAAGCTGTACTGGTGAAATAATGTCTATTAGGCCTAAAGTGAACAGGAAATGGTAGGTAAGAAATCATACCTCCAGGAATATCTACAGAGAGCTCAGAGATGTGCTTGCATGCAACAGATTCAGCAGAAAAACTGATAAAGCTAAACAGAGAACCATAAGGGAAAATACTAAAATGTAGAAAGTTTTTTGTTGTTTTTTTTTTACCCCATAGTACTTTGCAGGGCAAGACAAGGTTATATTAACCAAGCTAGAGAATAATATGCTGTTTGTGTGGAGGAAAAGGAAAACCAAATATTTGAAAAGTCCTGACAGAAAAATGTTGTTAAATGGTTTACATTTACTTTGTGATTGTGACTTTGGTGGTCACACTACAGATGACTGAACTATCCAGGCATTACCTCAAAAAGAAAAATGTAGATATCTGTGGATAATAGCTAAATACAACTGAAGCCTTCTAGATTACAATTTGGCACTGGAAAGTCATTGACATCGGCAGATATTTAATTAGTTCAATAGTATCCTTCACTTTTCTATTACAGTTTTATACAAACAATATGCATAATATAATATTCCAATAATTATTTCTCTTCACAGTATAATTAATAGTAAATAAAATAAAAATCTATGTACTGATTTATCATATGAAACTGATGACATCTGTTATAAACCTATCGGTCTGTGGTTCTTCAAAGGTTATTCCCTGCCGTTTAGCCTACCCTTCCTACTTACTTGGTATACTTCTACACCTTCACTCTGTTCTTCTTCTTCTAACTTCTTTCTTCTTCTACTACTTCTTTCTTCAGTTCTTCTTCTGTTCTTCTTCAGCAAAATATAGGCCCAAAAAAAAAAATAAAAATCCAATGTGTGACTGACTCCGAATCAATCCACAACACAACTGACTTACTGTTTGATTCTCGCTCTTTTCCCAGCACATAAAGCCCGGGAAGAGAGCGACAACCAATCAACAGAATTTAGCCCAGCCAGCAAGCACGTCATGTACGTGCCTGCGGATGTCGCAGTCCGAGCCCCTTCCAATTCTATGTGGCTTGGAACCACATAGACTGCTGGGCATCACAATGATGCCTTAATTAGCCCCCCAGACTGCAATAAAAACAAAACAAAAAAAATCTTTAAAACCGACGCAACCCGAGGCGGTTAAAGTGCGCATGGACGTACTTGCCAAGTCGCGGACTCGGAGACAAACAAAGTAATTTAAGTAAATGAACCAAAAAAATAATACTGTGCTACTGTCAGTCTCTGTCACACAAAAAGGTACTTTTTCTTTTTTTTAGCTGAGGGGGCTGCAGTCCGGCAGTCCGATGCCATGAGCCGCCCCTGGTAAACACCATGCTGGGGCTTTACCCTTAGACATAAAAATTCTAACTCCACAGCTACACCACTTCTGAGAAAGGAGGAATCTCCTTAAATGGTAATCAGTGCCACCACACACACCTACAAGCGTTGGCAATGATTCTCCAACACAAATACAGATCAATACACACACAACCCTACCCACAATCACCGCATAAATTTTAGCCCCCCCCCAGAATAAACTGTACACGTGTGTGCGTGCTTGTGTGCAGCTTTCATCGATAAAACAGCCCACTGAAATCTGACAGAGCCAGTACAGCTGATCGAAGTGAACAGGCTTTGTCAGTGTAAGATTATGCTACAGTGGGAATCGGGGCATATGCGTTTTCCCCACTATAGTGTGATCCCCGTGTTTGTAGTTTATATGTATCATTAGCAGGGAATGCGGGAGGTGCAGGGGGGCAAAACGCTTTTTTTTTTTTTTTGTTCGATCCTTTGCGAATTGATGTTTAAACTTCTCGACATCTAGGAGTTGATCATTGTAGGACAGACTAGTTCCATTTCAGTGAAAGTTTATAGTTCCATGTATACACACACACACACACACACACACACACACACACACACACACACACTATTTTCAGCATTATTGCCATTCACACTAATCAGAATTTGACCTCATGCAGTCAGTCATTTCTGAGTGTCTCTAAGCTGTTTCACCTTATTTGTATTTGCATAAATGCACTATAGCCATATATATATATATATATATATATATATATATATGTGTGTGTGTGTGTGTGTGTGTGTGTGTGTGTGCAAGCTTGTCATCACATAGTAATTGCCCAATCACCTATTGAACAATACTTTTTTTGCAACTGTTTTACAGGTATTACTCTGAATTTTCACTACATTTATCTAATGTGCTTAATCCTTTTTGAGCAATACGTGTTGCTATATGTAATGGTTGCATCATCATCATCATTCATTAAGAATTGTGGGCTAAGACCCTTTACTAAGGTTGATTTGCTTTACAACTAATGTATTTTCCATATATTTTAAATTGGTTGAGTTTCTTTTTTCTAAGCAATTGTTTGATCAGATGACAAAATGGGAAGGCACAAGAGTCATGCCTTTGCAGTGAAAGCTGCTTTCAGCATTCCCTTTGTTGAGCCCAGTAAAGTGCGGAGACACTGTGCTGGATTCTTTTACTTGATTGTATGCGCACATGCGTATGCTTGAACGTGTGTGTAAAACGCACATAAATGAGTAGAGAGAAATTTTATTTTAAGTATCTGTTTTGATGCAAGTAGAGAAATGTATGTTAACAGTTCAGCTGCTCTATCATTTGAACCACCTGCAGTCGTTCTTTGGAGAAGTGACAGTGAGCTGAGTTAAATGGTGTGCATAGACTAGTATGTTTACTTCTGTTACTATGCTAGCAGTATAGAAGCCAGGGTCTCTATTCTACTGGAGATGCATGAGCTGGGTTTCAGCCGTTACTGTGATGCTTGTTCCAATTATGATTGTGCTTTTTCTGCATTTTTAAAGTATACAATTAGACTTAACACACTTTCTCAAAAGCATAGGTATATGTGTGGCAGTCACTTTGTCTTAGTTTTCACTAAACTCCATATGTTGACTGATGCATTATTGCCTCATCTTCTTAGATTGCTTCCTTGCTAACCTGACTTGAACTATCATGGGGGTAGGTCTCTTCTGTCCAAGTGAAATTATTTTTTTTTAAATACCCAAACAGAACCTCACCTAATGGCTCCAGTACCAGTGTCTGTTTATCCTATTTGTTCTGGGGGAACAGGAGTTGTGCATTCCCAGACTAGGTGAGAGCTTTACAGCCCTTTCATTTGTACCAACGAATGTTGTTCAACTATCTGATCCTTGCTGAGAGTTATGCTGTAGAGAGCAGACCAACATGCTGGCTCTTGGTGAACAGCCTACTCTGTCCCTTTGGGAGCACACCTTCCATCCTTGACAGCTCTTCCATTGCTGTCTTCTGAGGGGAAATGTGTATTTGCTTGCCAAATTCTCCTCAGCTACTGAGAATGCAAGCACTTTGACATTGTGGACTATACATGCTGAAAATTCACTAAGTATACCAAGTAATAGCAGCCTACTGCTGCTAGGTGTCACCATTGTGGTGAACCAGAGCCTACTGCCTCCCCATAGATAGGAAAGCCAACAGCAGTCTGTCACTCCCACTCTCCTAGCCTGGTTCCTTGGGTGCCTGAGTCACTATTTGAACTTGGGATGCCTATGGCATTGTCATGGCTCATCGCTCTATGCCGTGGAACAGCCCTGATAATGCAGGCATTGGTATTTTGTTTTCAGTCTCTTTGGAAAGCATGCTGACACATGATGCACACATTTGCCAACCTGCCTTGCTTTCCTGTCTGCTTCTCTTGTAAGCTAATCAAGTTTCCGTGCTACCAGTTTGCATTGGGAATGATGTTCTTGGCAAAGGACCTCCAATTTTCTTTCACCCAGCACTTGAGTAAATGCCACCCTTGTTGATCCTCCAAACTCCCAGACTCTTATTCTTGGATTGTGTGCACCACATTTACAGATAGACACTAAGTTTCTTTATCATTAAGACATGATAGTTCTCTGATGCTGCTTACAGGGACAGTCACACTCAGTGTAGGCACACAAGAATTACATGTAGAGTAGAGTTGAGGGTGGGGTCGGGTTAATTAAAGGGAAAGCAGACTTGTGTAGCCCCAAAGTGTGCTGCTGCTTATAGAAATTTGGCAACTATCTGAGCACCAGTGTATCAGCTTGCTCCCCACTCAGGTTCAGAAACAACAGAAGGACTACTTCACATCAGTATTATTGGAACATTTTCTTCCAGACTGCTGCCTCAGACCAGTGAAAATACCTTGAGTGCCACACTAGCTAATACAAGCACTCAGACTTGCACACATTCATGTATAAACACATATGACTTGCACACATGCATATGTACTGATGCAAGTATGCATGAATCACACACCTGCATTTGCTTGCATGTGCATGCACCCATGACAGGAGAGATTGGGGAGTGAATGTCAGGAGTGGAGAGGAAGAGCCAGAGTGGTATAAGGAAGATGGTGGGTCTGCTCAGGTGGGATATCTGTAACAAAACCTGTAAATCTCCACCAGATTAGGGCCAGCTTCTGTAGAACTGAATGGAGCAGTCAGCATCAAAAAGAAGGGCAACGAGCACAACTGAGAGTATACCAATTACTTGAGGTACACACAATGCAGGCCAAATGGAGAGAGTGAACAGGGCTAGTTTGAGGAATCGGACACAATCTGTCAACAACAAGCAAGCATTCACTTAGTGTACATATGAGTACAAAATTACAGGACAAATTAGCAAGCATGTTTTGTGGTGCTTAAGGAGAGAAAAAACACAGGAAATGATGGAAGTGAGGCTAAATTCTATCAAAGGAAGGTACAGTGAATGGGCATGAATGGGGACAAATGAGTATGAAAGAAGGAGGAAAGAAAATTGGGGGTAGTCAGCGAGAAAAGCTGTTTTGTCAGATGTCCCTCAGCAGCCAAAAACAAAAAAAAATTTAAGACTGACGCTTCTGATGTCTGGTCTAGTCCAGGTGTCTGTGCTCTGGCCCTTGATGAGCCATCAGATTGCTTGGTATTATCATCTGTTCCCACTGTTATGACCCTGTTGGATGCCAGTGAGGTGCAGCTGCTTAACACATCTTATTCAACTGATCAGATGGCCATTTCATCTGTGAAGGGGGAACCTCTGCTCGTTACATGAAAGAGGACCAGAAGGGAATTCCTCAAATTTTTGACAGGGAAGAGGGACTGGGTGACTTATTGAGGTATAGTCTAGAGTAGATTATCCAAACATCGATTATCCAAAATGTCAGTTATCGGAACACAGTCTTCCAAAGTTTTCGGGTAGGAAAAAGTCTGAATATGTAAAATTTATACGTATTCACTTGTTTGTTTTTTGAGCTTGTACTACAATAATGTACTGTATTGTTTTGTACTTTTCTTGTTTAATGTTCATCAAAAACATTTTTAGAAGTTTTTTATCCAGTTCTATATGTTTAAGTATCCGAACTACCCTAGGTCTCAATTAGTTCTGGTAATCGACTCTTTACTGTATGTGAAGGGTCAGATCCTCCTCCTTATCCACAAACTGACACACCTAAGAAAAAGAAGTAGAAGATTAAACATCTTACTATTACTACTCCGTGTGATTTTTTTTTTTTTTTACAGGGGCTTTTTAAAGAGATTATTTCTTTAAACTCTACTCATTTTTTTCCATTCTACTTTCAATTCTTCCTCTCCTCAAAAAAGACAAGAGAGTCATCTTCTGAAGAGGAGGATTCTGAATCTGAAGTAGATTCTTTGGCTTGCTGTTCCCACATTCATTCACCAGTTAGTTTTAAATCTAAAGAGACTGATACGGTGTCCTCAATTCTCATTTAAAGGAACTTTGTTTCAGAGACAATGTATTAAAAATGATGTCTCACTTCCAGTGGGATGGTAAGCAGGCCTCTAATATGCAAAAAAGATATTGTGACCTATTAATCTGATGTCAGTTTTCATTCATTCCTCTACAGCTGGATGGAGCCGACCCTCGGATTCGACTTGGCCATTACTTTGGCTTGTGGCCACTAGGAAACTCTCGAGCTCCTCCCTTACTAAATGTGTAGCATCCCCCTAACATACCTCAGATTTGCCACTTTCAGGTTGTGTCATGGTCGCTTTCAGCTCTCATGCTTGTGGGTTTCTAGAGAATGTAAATCTTTTTTGAATTTTTCCATAGTTGATATTTCTTCATCTTTAATATTTACCTTCATTACATCAGTACCTCCCTTCCTTGTCCTTTTTCTGTATACTTCTACTTACCATAGTTGGTAAGTTTCTTCTTTTTACACTCTTTAGTGTATTTCTCAATACCATTGTTGGTATTTTTATGTTTCTTCATTCTTCCTAGCTTTTTCCTTAACTATTAAAAAAAAACAAAAAACAGGGGCTTTCTTTCATTGTACTTTGTATTCTTCAGAGTTGACTATGTCTGAAAAAGGTCCATCTGGATTTAAAACGTCTCAGAAATGTGACCACAAGTGACTGCTTTATGATGTGCATGTTTTATGCATATATTGTTTGGGCCCAGATCATTTGCACACTGACAGTTTCATTTGTAAGGCTTTCAATCTGCGAGCTATCTCGGATAGAAAAAATAAGCTTATTTTGAAGGGGCTACTGCCCTCTTCTTTTTCAGAGGCTATTTCAGGGACTCACCCCCCCCCCCAAACTAAAGCTTAAGGGGCCTTCTGTCAAGCCTTCAGGTCCTTTTGGATTTTTGACTCCCTCATCAGAGCTTACCACAGAACTACCAAGGAAAAAACACAATAAGTCAGATCCAAAGACTGCTCCTACCCAGCTGGTGTCAGAGTGAAAATCAGCTTCTTCGGGTCCCAACCTTTACTAAAGACATGATATTCTTCTTCCATTGACCCGGAACCCTTTTGAGTACTTTCCCCATTCCTAGAATCCTGTTGGTGCTCCAGATCTCCATCAGTGGCATCTTCTTCTTCTTCCAGAAGTCTGACAGAGGCTGATGTGGACAGAAGGATGAGGAAGTTTCTCTTGGCATAGATACAGATGAGAGTTCTCTCGGCTCTTATCCCTTCAGGTTAGTCAGCCTTGGTTTGCACTACTACACCGATTGCAGCTCGTTCTCTGATTTGATGCATCATTTCGGTGCCCTTGGATCTGAATCTCCCGGGACCGTCTGGATTGGTTTTGAAGCTCCTAGTATCTTCGTATCCGAGACTTTCTCCGAGTGCACCAGCTCTAACGGTTTTGGATCCAGACTATTCTCAGACCCGAGGTGTTAGTCAACTCCAAAGATACTGGAGCCATTTTTGCCCCCCAGAGCCTCAGCATTGGATAGCTTGGCTCCTCTGCCTTGGTTAGATTGCCTTCTGGGTGAGAGGAGCCGATGGGTTGGAAGGTTGGCTTCTCAGGTCTGTTAACTTCAGTCTCCCCGGGGCATTCTGCCTTCAAGGTGGTGGAGAGAGTGTTCCTTGCTTCTGAATGGACAGTTTCTTCTCCTTTGGATCTATCCTCTGGATCCTCTGTCTGCATCTTGAACCCCACCATTCCACTCCACCAGGACAGCCTGTCCAAAGTCTCCAGGCTACCCAGCAGGGTATTACTATTTTTTCTGATAATTCTCAGGAGCACCCCACAGAAGAAATCCCTAGGAAGTGCAAGAGGAGGCACTTAGACTCCCCTGAGGAGTCTGTCACTGAAGATGCTGATTTTGATGAAGGTAAAGGGTCCCTAAGATCACCACCTGAAGACTTCTCATTCGGACACATCCTTGAGATCCTTAAGCAAAGAGATGGTTGGTTTACTGATGATCCTTCCCAGGAGGAATCAAAGGAGGCCTTTGGGTCTGGCCTGTCTACCTCCTAGCTTACTCCACCCACCGATGAACTCATTGATTTCATCTCTAGGCAGGCATGGAAGGAACCAGACATAGTTGAGCCAGTCACCAAAAGACTAGATTGTATTCTGGCACCACCTGCAGGATGTGAGTTTTGGAACAAGGGAGTTACCTTTAGATGCAATGGTCATGGCGGCGGCCACCAAGAAAGAACGCGCAGAGCAGAATTCTACTGTCCATCCCCCTAACAGGGAGTCATGGGTATTGGACAGATTTTGGAAGCATGTGTATGCTTCAGCGACCTTTGCCCTCAGACCGATAAACTACCTGGCACACTTTAGAAGACTACAAATGGATCTGATAAAGGAACTTTCAAAATCCCTTTATGGGACCAGTACTGCTGGGACTCCACCTTCTGTGACCTCGCAGTTGGCTACCCTTCAATCGATTTCTAACTCATCCATGAGGCTTATCTCGCATGAGGCTGAAGATACCTCAAGGGTGGTGGGTTCAGGCTTTTCCATTAGGAGGCATATCTGGATGCACTTGTGTAACTCTGCAGAGTCCTTCAAGTCTTCATTCGTCAATGCTTCTTTTGACAAAAGCTCTTTGTTTGGCACAAAGGTAAAGGACACACTCTCCAGCTGTGAACAAGATGGAAAGACTCTCTCTCTATAGTGGGTGTACATTTTTCGACCCCTCAAGGGACCTTTTCAAGGAATCAACAAGGAGGCTGAAAAATGTGGTTCAAGAAGTCCCAGGGTCCTTTCCAAGATCCATGTGGAAGAGGTTCCCCCAGAAGCAGAGGGGGGAACTCAAATGAGAGATGCCACCCATGCAGCAGAGGAGCCCTGCAAAAGCAGGGGTCTAAAAATTCCTTTTCTGATAGCCCTACCAGCACTGTTGAAATGAGTCCCAATTGTCCCCCTCTGGAGGCAATTGGGGACGTTTATTCTTGTACCAGAGAGCCTGGCTAGACCTTACAAAAGGTACATGGGTGCAGAAGATTATTTCCAGAGGTTATATAATTCCATTTTCCCTACCACCACTTCCACCTCTTTGCAAATTTCCTGATGTTCCATCCAATCAGAGGAAAGCAGTGCTACTAGAAATTCAAAAGCTGCTAGAAAAGAGCACTCGTCCAAGAGGCCCCACCAGACCAGATGGAATCTAGAACTTATTCATGATTCTTTAGCGCAAGGAAAACAGGGGACTTGAGAGAGATTTTAGATCTCGGCAAACTGAACAAATCAATTCAGCACACCAGGCTTTGGATGGGCATGGTTCGGCCCTTTGTGCCCTTATTGTGCAAGTGTGACTGGATGTGCTTGATAGACCTTCAGGATGCGTACTGTTACATAAAAGTGAAAAGGTATTCCAGAAGGTACCTGCGCTTCAGGCTGTGACCTAGTCATTACCAGTTCAGAGCACTGCCCTTTGGCCTCATCATAGCCCCAGGGTGTTCACCAAATGCATGGCAGTAGTAACAGTTTACTTGAGACTGCAGAGATTCCAGGTGCTTCTGTACTTGGATGACTGGTTCATTACTGCCCCAACCAGGCATCTACTGATAAGAGCCTTAGACCAAGTACTCCAGACTTGCTCCCATCTGAGAATTACCATAAATTACAGGAAATCTCAGTTAGATCCATCTCAGACATTGGAGTTCATAGGAGCAATTTTCAACACAGTATCAATGACAGCTTCACTTCCACTCTAAAGGGTACAGGCAATCGGATTTCAGGTAAGAAAGATAATTCACAATTCCACAGTCTCAGCCTGATTGATTCTACAGGCACTGGGATCCATGTCAGTGGCTGTAGATGTTATTCGTGTTTCACTGTTGCAGTCATCACATTTGGGTTATCCTGCCAGGGGTAGCTCTCAGTCAGCCTGACTACCAGAGGCTTAGTATTTCTGCGTCAGTTGCTGTCACTCCAGGACTGACTTCACGTCATCAGTGGTATAAAATCAGGCAGCTGATGCCATTACATCAGTCTTTCTTGTCGAGGAGCCTGAAGCAGAAGCAGTTCACACGAGTGCCAGTCGGCCGCTACCTGAGTTTTCGTTTCCGAATTGAAGTTGAAGTCTTCTAAAGCTAAGTACCCTATTGGGGATCCTTTTTTCTTGCTCTAACCGACATCAGGAAAAAGTTAACAGTTGTCTCACCTGTGGAAAGCAAATACCACACCGAGACTTTCATTCTTACTGTGTCGCCTGTTTAGCCCCAGACCACGACATCCCTTGCTGTCGCTTTTGTGCTTTGTTCAACGCCAGAACTATATGTCGTCGGGCCCTTATTGTAGCTAGATATTTTCACACTCAGTCCTCGAATTCCGATATGGCTTCGGTAAGCCATCCGACTAGCGATCTTCCGAAAAAACATAAGGATATAGACAGAGACAGACCGCACAGGTCCATAACTGCTAACGATGCTTCCCCAAAGCTAGTAGTCAGTTCTCCGGTCCTCAGTGAGGCGCTTTCGCAGCCCCTGTTGCACGCTTCTGTGGATTTGCAAGCTGCTACCAAGAGTCCAGTATGCCACGAGACTCTTTTTTGACTACTGATCCTGTGGATGTCTCCTACCTTGGATGGGTCTGGAGCCGCTGAGCAGGCACCGGCTTCCGAGGAAGTACTTCGCACTACCGCTACTTGACATAGACCGACGACTTCTTTCGCATCTTCAGTTCTTTCTAAAACTACCAAGTTTCTAAGGCCCAGGGTACGAACTACGCCCAAAAAACCGACGACACTAGCTCTGGCACCTGCTTCCTTGTCTCAATCTCAAATGCTTAAAATGGCAGAAGACCTTATTATGCTTATTAAGGAAAGCCAGGCTACCCCTTCCAAAAGAAAGAGAGACTTGTCCTCATTAGTTTTATCTGAACATGAGTCCACTGACTTTGATGCTTCTGAATATGAAGACATGCAACAGGATTCTGATGCAGAGGAATCCATTCCTTCTGCCTCTCCACCCGAAGATTTCTCATTTGGGGAAACCCTTCATACTTTAAGGGAGCATTTCCAATGGGAATGTCAAGACTGTCCTTGGTCAAAATAGAGACTCAGGGAATTCTTAGATTTACCACAGCACAGACCTCTGGCCATTCCACCTGTCCTGGATGTTGTGGATGATGTTTTTATGGAATCCAGTTTGACTCCTGATACCCTTCCTCCTGCTCCCAGGTACTACAGAGTCCATGACTCTCACAAATTCCTTTTCAAAAATTCTACTGCTGACCTAGAGATCATCCCTCAAGGACATAAAGGAATTAAAACAACCTCGGCTAAGAATTCTACCCCCTCAGACAGGGATTCCTGAGCTTTAGACAGATGGGGTAAAAAAGTATACACCTCTGCTACTCTTGCTAGTAGAAGATTAAATTGGCAGTTTCACATGCTGAAATATCAGCAGCATACCACGGAACTCCTCAAACAAAAAATATCTTCCTTTCTTGCTTGTGCAGAAAATAAAGAATTACAAGAGCTAATGCATTCTGCAGGTCAAGTTAATAAGCACACCTTGCAATGTGGTTTGACTCCCTAGAAGCATCTTGCAGGGCAGCAGTCACTAGTTCTGTCCTTAGAAGGCATGCTTGGCTTAAGGAACAGACCTTGCCAGACCATGTCAAATCCAAATTATTGGACATACCATTGAACAAAGACAGTTTATTTGGCACCAAGGCTGAAGAGGTCTTAAAAAGATGGAAGAAAAAGCTAAATCTATGCAGACAGTTAAAACTTCTTACAGGTCCAGCCTCCAAGGTTCAGTAGGCATTGCCCCTCCAAGCACTGGTCCTTTCCTGCCCCCTCCAGGCCAGCTCAGCCCAGACCCAGGGGAAGCAGACCCCCCCAGACAACAGCCCCAGGGAATGCAGAGATCTAAGCAATGGAGTTCCTCCTCTTCAAAAACTGAGTGCAAAGCCACCCCCTTATGGTAACCCACAATGACTTTACACCTCCACCCCTTACCTCTGCCCACCTGCTTGTGCCCCTAGGAGGAAAACTCTCCTTCCATGCAAGCAACTGGGCCTCTATTACCAACGATCGATGGGTCCTCAACATAGTGTCCCAGGGATACAAATTTTATTTCCACACTCTGCCAGCCCCAAAAAGGTTCCCAGAACTTCCTCCAAACGAGTGGGCAAAGGCCAAAAAGCAAATCCTTTCCCTGCTTTCCATGAGTGCAATACAGCATGTTCCTGCCGAACAGATAGGCCAAGATTTCTATTCCAGACTCTTCCTGGTACCCAGAAAAGAGGGCACCTGGTGCCAAATCCTCGATCTATCCATTCTAAACACCTTTCTGGTGATGCCAAAATTCAAAATGGTCACCCTCCAGCAGCTTCTTCCTATGCTTTCCAAGGATGCTTGGTTAGCCACTCTAGACCTAAAAGAGGCCTTCCTACACATCTCAATCAGGGAATCTTGCAGGAAATATTTACATTTCAGGGCAGGATCTATGCACTTTCAGTTCTCTGCACTTCCCTTTGGCTTACTCACTGCTCCCAGAGTTTTCACAAAATGCCTGGCTCCAGCCATTGCTTTTTGCAGACAAAGAAATATTCAAATTTACCCCTACTTAGATGATTGCCTGATTCAGGCAGACAGTCAGGAAAAGCTGTTACAGCACCTGACCTTTGTAAAGGACCTACTAACCTCCCTGGGGTATACTATCAACAAAAAGAAATCAAAACTAGTTCCCACACAAAAAATTGTATTCATGGGATCAAGCCTGGACACAGCATCCCAGATGGTATTCCTTACTCCAGAAAAACAAGCCTACCTGACAGGCTACTTCTCTCAACTAGCCACCAGAACCCAGTTATCCGCAAGGAAAATTCTGCAAGCTGTAGGGTTCATGGCCACCTGCATTCTACTCATTCCATATGCCAGACTGCATATGAGGAAACTACAGTGGTACCTAAAAAGCCTTTGGTGTCAATACTCTCAAGACCTGGAAACTATCATACCACCGAAACCTTGTCTAAGGAAAGATTTTCTTTGGTGGGCAGCAGCATGCAACCACAAGGGACTTCCCTTCTCACAACACCACGTCACCCAGACCCTCACCACAGATGCATCAGACTATGCATGGGATGCACACCTGGATGGCAGGTGCATTCAGGGCCATTGGAGCTCATATCAAATACGTCTGCACATTAGCCAAAAAGAGATGCTAGCTGTTCAGCATGCCCTGACAGCTTTCAGACCCCTACTCTCCCCGGGGCCTCTACTGATCAAAACAGACAACACCACAGTGATTTGGCATATCAACAAGCAGGGAGGGACTCACTCTTATCCTCCCTGCAGGCTCGCCATGACCCTTTGGCACACGGCCTCAGCCATGCATCTACACCTGCTAGCACAATTCCTGCCAGGCTCCCTAAATTCTCTGGCAGACAACTTAAGCAGAAACCTGCTAAACCCACACGAGTGGCAGCTAGACCACAGAACCTTCACCCTTGTAACCTAGAAATGGGGCACCCCGAAGGTGGACCTCTTTGCCTCCCACTCCAATCATCAGCTCAGCAAATTCTGCACCAGGGAACCTCACAGCAAGCCCTGGAAAGTGGATGCTGTATCCTTACAGTGGATAAACCTCTCCGTATATGCATTTCCCCCTCTGCCACTCATTTCAGGAGTGCTGCTCAAAATAGGGGAGGAAAAACCAAGGGCAATCCCGATCGCCCAAGACAGGCAATGCCAGTACTGGTACCCACTGCTGCGCAGCTGGTCATCCCTGCCACCATGGCACCTACCTCAGATCCCAATACTCCTGACCTAGAGGAATGGAGAATTCATGCATCCCCAATTGCAGACCCTCAGCCTGGCAGCCTGGCGTATTCCCTGACCTCTCTTCAAGCTGCCAGCCTAAGCAAACAAGTCCTAGATGTTATATGTAAGGCCAGATGCCCCAGCACTAGAAAATCCTATGCTGACAAGTGGAAGAGGTTTTGCACCTGGATCCAGGCTAAGGGAGCCAGAATGGCACAGCCCTCCCTACCTCTTATCCTGGATTACCTAGCAGTCCCACTACACAGGGGTCTGTCCTTCTCTTCTATTAAAATTCATGCCTCTGCCATCTCTGCTCATTACAGCACAGAGCCACCTCTCTTCTCACACCCTCTCATCAAACAGTTCCTAAGAGGGGCTAACAACTTAAAGCCATCCAGAAGAGCTCCTACCCCAGCTTGGGACCTTAACTTTGTGTTGGAAAAGCTCACCCTACCCCCATTTGAACCTGCAGCTTCAGCAGAGTTAAAATTCCACTCTTGGAAGACAGCCTTGCTTCTGGCCATTACTTCAGCTAGAAGAGTATCAGAACTACAAGCACTCATGGCTGTAGAGCCCTTCATCATTTTCCATGCTGACAGGGTCTCTCTCAGGACTAACCCATCCTTCATGCCTAAAGTGGTGTCTAGTGTGGTTCTCAATCAATCCATTCATTCGCCCACCTTTTTCATTAACCCACAAAACAAGGGGTAAAGGATTCTGCACTCTCTAGATGTGGTTAGACAGCTCAGATTCTATCTGGACAGTACTAAATCTTTTAGAAAAACTGATCAATTGCTAGTCAGCTTCGCAGGAGGGGAAGAGGGCAAGGCCATATCCAAACAAACATCTCCAAATGGATAGCACACTGCATACATTTCTGCTGCAAACAGCATGGTAAACCACCCCCAAAGGGGGGTCAGGACACATTCCACCTGGGCAACCTCCACCTCTGCAGCTTTTCTCAGAGGCAGGGACATCCTGGAGACTGCAACATGGACATCTGTTCATACCTTCACCAAGCATTATCACCTGCCTATCTTCTCCAAATCTAGGGCAGGCTTTGCCACCGCAGTCTTGCAGGGCATCCTAGCCAGCCCCCAGTCGTCTTGACTGCCTCCACCCTTTTCTTCAGCTTTGGGAATCAACCCAAATGTGATGACTGCAACAGTTAAACACTAAGAACATAGTACAGTTGTGTACACTTACCATAAATGTAGATGTTTGAGTGTATTCACTGTTGCAGTCCTGGTCCCCCCCCCCCATCCCCCTAGTCTCTCTCTCTCTTCCTCTCTCCTTACATGGAATTTTTGGTATTTACTTTCTACTGGTGGTGTTCTTCCACCATAACCTAGCTCCCTATTTGGGGGCTCCTGACAGTTATGGCATGAAAAACTGATGTAATGGCGTCTGCTGCCTGATTTTATACCACTGACGACCTGATGTCAGTCCTAGAGTGACAGCAAATGACTCAGAAATACTAAGCCTCTGGTATTCGGGCTGACTAAGGGCTACACCTGGCAGGATAACCCAAATGTGATAACTGCAGCAGTGAATGCAGTCGAACATCTACATTTATGGTAAGTGTACAGAACTGTACTTTCCAGTTCTCTTAGTAAGATTTCACATGAGAATTCTTCAGTGGATGCTAATGACACAATGGTCTATTCTTTATCAGCACGTCTACCCAGATAAGAACTACCCAAGCATGCAAAAGATACCTTCGGTGGTGGACTTGGTTAGATCAGGTACTGTAAGGCTGTCCCTTCATTCTCCCTCAGCCCAAGGCCATAGTGACCATGGACACTTAACATTGCAGGACTTCCAAGACTCTCTTCCTTTTGAGACCATTGCGATTCAGATAGTGTGTTACTGGTCTGGTACATCAACAGACAGGGAGGAACCAGGTCTTACCTCTTGTGTTGAGAAGATGTAAGAGTGTGACTGTGGGCAATCTCATCCGTCTGATTTCTGGTAGCAACACACATTCCTGTGATAGCAGACAAATTGAGCAGGTCCATTGTACTACATCATGAGTGGTCTCTCAACATGGAAGTGGCAGAAATGATTTTTCACTGACGGGACCAGCTTTGCTGCGACCTGTTTGCATCTCCCCTAAACAACAAGTGTAGCACCTTCTTTTCCATAATCCCCCAAACTGGGGGAATCACCAAGAGATGATCTACTACACAATTGGTATGCTCTATGCGTATCCCCCAACTCCCTTGATTCCCAAATTTCTGCGGAAAGCTGTCCGGTAGAAGTGCAAAGTCGTCCTCATTGCACTTTACTGAGCTCGACAGATTTGTTTTCCCTTCCTTTGGCTTCATGTAGTCTACCCATCTTGGATTCTGGATCCGATTCCAGACCTCCTGTGTCACTATGCATACATGATTCACCCAAATGTCTCAAACCTGAAACTGACAGCCTGGTTTCTCTACTTCCATTAACTAGCCAGCCAAAAAATGCTGTCTTACCCTGTTTATCATATGCTTTTGTTTTCTCACAAAGCCTCCAGAAGAAAACTTTACAGAAGTGAATGGAAAAGATTTATTTTTTGGGCTCATCAGAAACAAATTGACCCCTTAATTTCTGGCTACAGTTTTCAGTGAAGGAGCTTAGCCCCTCAACTATTAGAGTTCATGTAGCAGCCATCTCTAATTTCCTCATAGGAATTGCAAACTCCACTCTGGCTTCATCAAAACTTTGTAAGGCCTTTTTGAAAAATACTCCTTTTTTTTTTTTTTTTTTTTTTTTTTTTTCAATCTTCCTTATAAAGACCCAACTCCTCAGTGGGACTTGGTACTACAGACATTCATTCATTCCCCTTTTGAACCAGCAGCAAAATGCAATCTAAAGTTTCTGACTTGGAAAACTATATTTTTTGTTGCCATCATTTCAACTAGAAGGATATCAGAACTCCAAGCATTATCTTCTAATCCTGCTTACCTGTTTTCTTCATAGGGATAGGGTGGCATTACGAACCAATCCTTCTTTCTTTCCTAAGGTGGTATCAGAATTCAACATCAACCAATTTATTAGTCTGCCAGTTTTCTTTCTGAATTTTGCAAACAAAGGTGACTATATATTGCACTTATTGGATGTTTATAAACAGTTATGTTTCTATTTTCATAGAACAGAAGACATCAGAAGAACAGAAATTATTTGTAGATTCTAAACTGGGGGAGACAGTTACAAAGGTAACTGTGGCTGCAGATGGCTTACATATTGAATATAATTTGTCTACAGCAGATTGGGTCTGTCCTTACCAAAACCTGTAAGAGCCCATTCAGCCAGGTCCATGGCAACATCTTCAATATTTTTATCTAGAGCTTCCATGGACGACATATGCAATGCTGCCACTTGGGCTAATCCTCATACCTTTATTACTCATTGCAAATTGGATCTGGTCTCGAGGGGAAGAGCAGCCTTTGGCTTAACTGTGCTCAGGAATATCCTTCTGGGGTTTTAGGTTGCTGGGGACTCCGTTCCAGCTGTTGAGGAATGAATGAAAATTGACAACATCAGATAAAGAAGTTATATCGTAGTATCATAGGAAGTTACTAGGCTAATGGCCCTAGGGCCCTTACGAGTCTAGCCAAGTTCTACCCTTATTTCCATGATCAGCATCTATTGCCCCTGTCCAAGAGGGGAGACAGTTGGAACCCCAGGGTGAATTTAGAGTTACCTGTACAATCATCCAGATTGCTTTTGAAGAGGTGATCTCTTTTTCATGAAATGGGAGTGTGTTCCAAAGGTGTGGTAACCTCTGGGAGACAAATCTGTCCCTCAAGCAGGTTCTGTTATTGTTATTTACCAGGTTAAGTCCTTTAGATTGAATAACCTGTGTACCATTTGACTTATGGAGATGCAACATGTTTAATAAAGCAGGGTCAGAGATTGCCTTGTATGCAAGACAGAGATTGTTTCTCAGTAGTTTGTATGAAATCGAATAAAGTGATAGTGATTTCAGATGGTCCACATAGGATAGATGCGGAAGACCTGGAATTTTCCTTGTGAGGAACCTTTGTGGTCTCTCCAATTGCTGCAGGTGCTTGGAACAGTAATACTAAAAGGGGTGTTGTACTCAATTATTCTCCTGATGAGGGAAGAGTACAGGGAGGTTATAACTTCTTTGTTTCTAGAGCCAATGCCCTTATGAAATGAACACTATAGAATGCCCTTTTTACCACTGTGTGGACATGGTGGTCAAAGGTGAGGTTGTTGTCAACCTGAATGCCCAGGTGTTTCACTACTAAGTGCATACTTAAGATGTTGCTATTTATGTGGTAGTTAGCAGGAACATCACCCTTACCAAAAGTGATGACAATACATTTTTTTGCATTGAATTTAAGGGCATGACCTTCGCACCAGTCATTTGTTTGTGTAAGACCCTCTTGTAGGATGTTGACATTTGGACATTCTGTGACCGCTCCCAGTTTGAAGTCATCATCAAACTTAGCCACAGACCTTTAGATTTTGCTTTTACTTCAGCGAAATAGATTCAAAACAGTAGAGGTCCCGAGACTGGTCACACCACTGGTTACAAGTTTGCTGTTAGAGGTGGATTTTCCTATTTTGACTGTGTTTTATCAGTGAGCCAGTTAGCAACCCATCTAACAATATAAGGGTTGATACCTAGCTGGGTGAATTTGTCAAATGTTTGTGCCAAATGCCTTGCCTAAGTCTAGGTAGGCTGTATGCACAGATTTCCCCTCGTCCTGGGCCTTGGTGACTGTCTCGAATAAGGCCACCAGGTTTAACAGGTATGATCTCCTTTTGACAAATCCAGACTGAGTAGGGTCAAGTGTTTGGAGATTACCTGTATCTTTGCTGATAAGATCCATGATGATTCGCTCCATGGCCTTGCAGTTATGGCTAGTCAGGCTAATAGGTCTGTAGTTACCAGGCTCAGTGGAAGCACCACCCTTGTGCAAGGGAATAACGGTGGCCATTTTCCATTTAGCTGGTACGAAGCTGGTGCTTAGACTATGGTTGAAAAGAGTACCCATTGGTGTTGCTAATTCTTGTTGGAGCCCATGTAGAACGCAGCTTGGGATGTTATCAGGTCCTGTAGATGCTGTGTTCCAGGCCTTAGAGAGGACATTAACAACCTACTCTTTAGAGATGCAAGGTAGTGGACAGATGGCAGGGATGTCATGGGGTATGTATGGCGGGGACAGGGGAGTGAATTTTCACAGAACCTGTTGGCCAGCAGGTTAGCTGTGTCCACAGGCTCAGTATATGTGGTATCATTAACTACTAATTTGGCACAAATCTAGGCCTTTCTTTTTAGATTACAGATGTAACTAAAGAATGCCTTATGGTTGTCTTTAGTTGAGGAAGCTAATTTGGATTCATAGTTTGTTTTGGAGGACTTTACAAGAAGTCTTATTCTATTGTTTAAGCTGATGAGGCAGTTTTCCAATTTAGGGCTCACTCCCTGTTACTCTTAGATGGCAATTTCTACCTCTTATTGTAAAGCCCAGTAATGGCAGTTGTCCACCAGGCAGGTTTGATCCTTCTTGAGCTTGTCTTGGTCCTACTGGGTATGGCTGAGTCAATGCAGTTATACAGGTGTTTGTATAAAGCATTGGAGTAGAGCTCTGGATAGTTGCCAGTTCCATCTGAGGGTTGAGGTGCAGAGAAGTTATTTGTACCATCCCATAAGAGGTTATAATCTGCTTTGGAGAAATGTTTCGTTTAGTTGCTGCTGGGGGAGGGGGGGTCAGATGGGATAATTACTTCAAATGAGACTGATTTGTGGTCAGATCTCACCAAGGAAAACCTCATAGTGGGAGTGCTACAGTGGTTCCCCATATTGGTAAGCACTAGATCCAGGATGTTGGCACACCTTTGGGGGTGTCAACCAGCTGCTCCAGGGCATTGGAATTAATGAAGTCAAGGAACCTTTGGACAAGTGTTTGTGCATGAGTAATTTGCACAGTCAATGGATAAGTAGTTAAAATCACCCAAAACCATGGTGTTCGGATGTATCTTGATAGACTGAAGTAGATCTAAATAAGCAGTGTGGGTGTCCTCATTCATGGAGAGGGTCCTGTAGCTGGCAGCAACTTGAATAGGTGTCCTACCAACAGTTAATTTCACCTGAAATATCTCCAGGGAATCATGCTGTTTAATCAATCTGGAGGTGTATTTATCTTTAATAAAAATTGATACACTGCTTCCTTTAGTTTTCATGCCCTTCAAGTTTCTGGTTTAAATGTGTGGAAGGAGATGCAACCTGGTATGACTGCAGTGCCCTCCACAGCATTGAACCAGGTCTCATTGTCTGCACAAATATCTGCATCCTCCAAGGTGAGGACTGCTTCCAGTGAGAGCAGTTTCATGTTAAAACTCCTAGCTTTAAGCAGCATAACCTTCAGGTCGTTTTTAGATGGAGTTCTTGCATCAGGAATTTTGTCCTTGAGACACTGCCTAAAAAGGCACTATATGGGGTGGCAAGAGCCTTAGCTAGTATCCAAAATCCCAGGGGTGACAGATGAAGGCCATCTCTGGCAAAACATCAAAGTGTGTTGATCATGTGATCCTAGGCTGACATATACTGGACCCCTTAGAATGACACCAGAAACTAAGCCAATTATTGGTGTCAGTCATTTTCTGTTTGTATTGAGGCATCATCCTAGGTGAAGCAGGAATGCTGTTTAAGGCTAGGGACATATCTGCCTGAGACGCATAGTCTGAGAGCTCTGTCATGTTTCTCTTCATATAGTCCAGAGAGGTACATCTCAAGTCTTTCACACCAACATGGACTATGATAGAGTTATAACAGTACCTGTTTTTGAGAGATTTGAGTGCATGTGTGATATGACGTATCCTGGCATCTGACAGACAGCTGACTGTAACCTTTCCCTTATCTAGCCTGGTGAGAGGAACATGTGTGTCTCACAATGTAATCATCTATGACTAATATGTTTGGTTTTGTGGTTTGCCTTAAGGGCTTGATGGGTGAGAGACTGGTGTGTGAGCTTGTGACGACTGTGCCCTGGCCCAGCAATCAATGAGCCTCAATCCTCACCACTAACACCAGGTACTAATACACACAGTAAAGTACAATTTCCCTTAAGTTCACACAGAGGTCACAGTCAATCTGGGGCTGGTTGCTCCTTTGCTCACCAGGTCCCCAATAAGACTCCCCACTGGCACAGCTATAGAGTTCAGGTCTCAGCCTAACTGGGCAAGCTAAAACCTCCAGTACCCTCTCTTTCCAACCAGTGCTTCGTGCAGGTAGCGGATACATACATGCACACACGCACACGCACACACACGCACAGACACACGCACAGACACACGCACAGACACACACGCACAGACACACACGCACAGACACACGCACAGACACACACGCACACACACACACACACACACACGCACACACACACACACACACACACACGCACACACACACACGCACACACACACGCACACACGCACACGCACACACGCACACACACACACACTTACTTTGAGAAGAGGTTATACAACCGCATAGATTTTCCTGGGAAAATGCTGGCACAGGTTCTCCAGCTGTGCCCCTATTACGCAGACCATATGCTAGTAATTCCTGCCACCACCCAGTTAATAATATCAGCTAATAAAAGGCCCTTAAAAGGGTGTCCAATTATTACTGTGCAATGTTATTATCCAATGGTAATGTGACTATTCAGTCTAGGCTTATTGGAAGGGCTTAGACAGTAAACTTTATAAATATATAATGTACTCTAAAGCATAATTTATCTGTACATAAACCAGCCACAGGTAAAAGGTTTTAAAAATATTTAATAATAAATAATTAAAACACAAGACAAAAATACTACACCACAGAGATATCTAAGAGTTCAGAGATCACACAGAAATGTAAAATAATACAGTAGGACAGGTCTGATTTCAAAGAAAAATACCTAATTAATCTTTACTAGCTTTAACTATTCCTACAAGAAATCACAGTGCTAAAACTTACATGTGAGCATAAGGCAGAGTGCTGATAAGTTAGATATCCAAGATCAAAATGCTCGTAGTCTCTTGTGAGAAATAGTATTTAAACATTACTAACAAACATGTCTCTAAGGCCCTCCCAAATTACATCATTTTGACAGGTTTCTCTGTTTTCATATTGCATCATCTTAACACCTGGTCTCAGTTCTCAGGCCACAAACTGCATTATTTAGCAATCACCTGCTCAGAAACATACAATACAAAGCATTTCACATATATACTCTAGCAGAAACTAGAGCAATAAAGCACCTTCCACATATAAATTCTGGTCATAAACTTTAGCCTTAAAACAATGGGCAGAAAACCTTCATCCAGATGCACTGGAACCAAATTCTAATATGAAAGGGTCACAACATGCTTCACTGGGCCAGTAGAGTGCAATGATGTCACATATTTTGCAGCTCCACATTTCACAGTGTTCTTTTACACTCAAGAAAACATGCCTGTATTTTACATTTATTTACAAATGCCAGAATTATGTATCAAATTCTATTTGACTAGGCTGGCAGCCTTCACCCATCTCTCCCCAATCTTCACAGAGCTATTATGTGTATTGTGTATTGCAGAGGAAGTATTATGTGTAGCATGCTTGTGTTTGGGAGGTCTTTGGTGTTTAGATATGTTTCTGGTAGGACCTCTGCATATGTAGGTATGTGTGATGTGGGTTTGGTTGGAGTAGGAGGTGAGGTGTGCATGCTGATGACTTACATTTTCATATGTACTAACTGGTGTGTGAGATAGCATGGATTCAAGGTTCTTAATAAAGTTGCATCTCTCACATTAAGTTTATGTGGACTAGGAGTAGGGGTTGTCAGTGAACATGAGGCAGTTGCTACTGTGCCTGAGGATGCTCGTGTCGACCAAGCTTGGGGAAACTGTGGGAAATTGTCCATCCATAGTGTTAGGTAAGTGTATGTGGTCAGGAAAAGAGGTCGCACTTGGGAATGGCCAGTGGGTGAGGGCTATGTTGGTACCTCTGAGGCTAGGCTTAGTGTTCTACCTGTTAGTAGAACAGGGCCACGAAAAACCTCTGGAGGACCACAAGTTAAGTGCCAAGGGAAAATTTAACCAGCAGTACGTTTGTGTCTAAACCGCAAACAGTGACCACCGCTACTCTGCAGTGCACGATGGTGGGCCACACGCAGACAAGTGCAAAAGCAGACCTTAAACAAAACAAGAGATAACCGTTTTAACTCAAACTAGCCAGTAAAAATGCTCTGTCCAAACACTACTCCAATCACCCTCGATAAGATGGGATCCAGACAGCACTCTCCTCCCACAAGGGAGCAGACAGACCTTCACCTACAAAGATGGCTTGAATTTAATGCTCAGAAGTTACAAAACAGACCCAGAAAGAGCAAACCTGGAACTGGGCTATGCTACAGCCGAACTAGTACAGTATACAGTAAAATGTAACAAAAAACAGTTCAAACAATCAAGAATGCAGATACAAATTAAACGTGCAGTGTAAGAGCAAAAGCGGGCACTTATAATTAGTTGGAAACAACGGATGCCTCTGATCATTCAGTATCTCAGTGAAGAGCTGGTTTTAGTGCTCAAGTGATACCAAACAGTCTAGATTCAGCAAGTCTGAATCTAGCCTGTGGTATAAAATGTAGAAGTACTAGAAATTCAAAGTGCATAAAGTCACAGTCACAACACCAAAAAACAATTTAAATAAAGCAGCAATTCATCAGCAATTCACAGTTTAAAAACATGTAGGCCACAAGAGTCTAGACTACAACCCACCCAATGTAAAATAACTGGTTTGGAGTCAGTGCTTAAACCAGAACTAAGACCCTTTCAGAATAATAGACACAAGGAGCCTTCAACCAGCAATTCCCAGTTTAGAGGAGTGCAGGCTATCCTGTCCTGTCACAAGAGTTTAGACCACAAATCCTCCTAATGTAACATAACTGGTTTGGAACTCAAGTGCTTAAATTGGAACAAAGACACTTAGAACAACAGGCACAATAAGCCTTCACCCAGCAATTCCCAGCGCAGAAGGGCAGAGGACACCCTCCACTCCCACAAGAGTTTAGACCGCAGACCTTCTTAATGTAAAGTAACTGGCCTGAAGCCCAAGTCTTTAAACCAAAACTGAGAGACTTAGAATATCAATTGCAATTTACTCAGGCAACTAACAGGCAGTAATAAATGTAGCAGAATAAATGCAGTTGAACAATTAAGTTACTGCAGCAGAATAAATGCAATTGAACATTTTTAAGAACAAGCAGCAAAAGCAAAATAAAGTAGACATAGACACAAATACAGTAAAAGCAGATACTTTAAGTAGAAAGGGCAGAAACAAGATAATTCAAGGTTAACAAGTGATAATGCAGCACAGGAATGTAAAATATCACTGAAACAGAGCAAGCAAAAAATATACTTATATCAGCGTAGTAATCCAGATGGTGTTAGAAGCACTCCAGTTTTGCAGCCAGCCAGCCACAGGTAAATGGCTAGGCACAAAACAGCAGTATCTACAAAGTTAATTATTTTATATCAGCAAGATGAAATACTTTTCTATAGATAAACCCTCAGGCCAATCAAACACTAAGAGCTAATGATCAGTAGTTCCCTCCTAAATAAAACAATGGAGACAGAATCAGAGCAGAAAAGGAAGTGCAGTAACAAGCAGATGGAATTACTTTACAAGTGCAAGCAGTGATAAATTCAACCAATAAATAAATGCAGCACAAGAATGTAAAATATCACTGAAACAGAGCAAACAAAAAATATATCAGTTTAGTAATCTAGATGGTCTTAGAAGCACCCCTCCTACCAACCCCCCTACCCTTTTCATCCAATGACTTTGGAAGAGTGAGAGCTTAAAAGAACATCACTGTCCCTTATATTGAGCTCCAGATTTGCTTTCTTCTACCAGGATAGTAATTATAATGTTTCTTGAATTAGGTAAACCTAGCAAACAAGAGCTGAGGTGTGTTAGGTGATGGTGCATTATGAGTAAGGGAGGGGCTTGAGAGTTTCCTAGTGGCCATGAGCTAAAGTAACATCCGAGTCAGATCCAAACCCATCTGTTGAGGAAGAAACAAAAATGGACAACACAGATGAAACATTATGATGAGTACATAACTTCTTTTTTATGGGAGTCCTCAAGACTTTGGCCATCTCTCCAGTTTTAGCAGCTTTACAATATGCTTTTGCTACTGCTTCATTAAACCTGAAATTCCAACCTCCTGCTCTGGGG
Organism: Protopterus annectens; assembly: GCF_019279795.1. Classification (NCBI taxonomy): domain Eukaryota; kingdom Metazoa; phylum Chordata; order Ceratodontiformes; family Protopteridae; genus Protopterus; species Protopterus annectens. The sequence continues at coordinate 1,146,676,864 of NC_056741.1, read as the reverse complement.
GGAAAAAAAACTTGCGGGTGTTGTGTACCTTGGAAAACCTGTATGTTTCAGCATAAAACCTTTCATCAGACCCTGCAGTAATTTCTGTGGATTCTGACAAACCAAATAAGTTACTTCATCTTCTAATACCTTACTTAATGACAAAGACAGCAGGGCTATAGATGTAGAAAGAAAGTGAAAACCTCTACTATGCTTTTTCTCAGGGCCGTGAACTGTCAAACCCATATGATTAGGTGTCTTTTGGTTATTACATGTGACATGAATAAGCTTCTGACTTACCGGATTCCGATGATAACATTTCTTTATTATCTCTCATTAATTGTACTCCCCAAGTTGCTAGGCATTCTAACTACCTGGGTATACTCATAATTTACCTGGCTTTCAACACTTTATCTGTGTCAGTTTTGCGCTGTTGCACATATTTGTGGGCACAATAAGTTTTCCCTCTTTAATTTATAAGCTCTGTCTTGCCTTTGTAAAGTCTTTGGGAACTCACAATTTTATTCTGTTTAATTTTCCTGGTGTTGGTGTGATTTTATAGCTTGACAGGCAGAATAACTGATCAGAAGGAAGGGAGAGGACTACTTATAATGCTGGTAAGAGCACCTAGTATGATACAACTACTACCCTAACTCTGAAAATACAGTTTAACACTTGCCTTAAAATAGGAAATTAAAACAAAAAAAAAACAAAAATAAGAGACCAGCATACAGTGACACCAAATGAATCCTTTATTGTAAAAGTGCCCGAAGCACAAAAACAGAAAAAGACCGGTTTCGACTTCACAGTTACATAGCCTTCATCAGTGTTAATGTCTGTTAGATAAGTCATACTTTATATACATAATTTAAAGGACATTAAGTCCTTGTTTAAAGAGACCTCCCAGTTTAACAATCCATTTTTTCTCCATGCTATTTAATAAATCATGCCAATCTAATTTATTGCCTCTGGGTCTCATTATTTTATCTATAATAGTAAAATGAATACAGAAGTTTTGTGTGTCATTGTATTTTTATAGAGGACGTTGGTTCCTTTATGGTGTTTAATGTCGCTAAGATGTTCAGAAATTCTGAATTTAAGGGGTCGAGAAGTTTGCCCTATGTAGAATGCTGAACAGTTACAACTAGCTAAGTAAACCACCCAATCAGTAAAACAATTAGCAAAAAATGGAATCTCATAAACTTGAGAGGTATTTTGACTGCTGAAGCTTTTGGTTTTTAAAATTCTAGGACAGTGAACAAAGTGACCACAAGGGTGACAACCAATTAAGGGGTCTCCTGACAAAGTGACTTGGGTATGTTTCTTGTTATGGAGTTGACTGTGTTTATAATGATTAAAAAAGGCAGCAAGATTTTTACCTTTCTTAAAGGAAAAGTGGCATCTGTCGCCCAAAAGTTCACAAAGTCTGGTGTCAGATGTCAGAATATTCCAATGGTGTTGCACAATGTCCATTAGTACCTTGGTGTTTCGTCCGTATGTAGTGACTAGTCTAAGGGGCCCCCTCCCCTGTTACATTTGGGTTTATAAAGAAGAAGATTTTCATGCTCCATATTATCTACATTGTATTTCGTATGTAAAACATGGCTCATTTTATAGCCTCTGTCCCTAAATCTGAGAACTAAATTATCCCTGAAGGTGTTTATAAGTGTTTCCATCGGAACAAGTATGTTTCATCCTTATAAATTGGGATTTAGGGATGTTCTTACAGATGCGGGGTGGATGAAAGCTGGTGGCATGGAGAAGCGAATTGTATTCGGGAAATTTCCGGTGAACTTCAGTGGTCAACGTGTGGTCAGATGCTTTAGAGACCAACACATCCAAAAAAATTATTTTATTTTTATCTGTGGATAAAAACTGTGGAAATTCAATTCCCCATTTGTTTTCATTTAAATATGCAATGAATTCCAATAGGTAATCCACATCCGCTCTCCACACCAACCAGCTATCATCCAGAAAGCTCTTCCAGATGTCCATTTCACCTATATATAAGTTATGGGATCTGTCATAGATGATCTGTTCCTCAATATTTGCTATAAATAAATCAGCATATATTGGGGCAAAGGATGCTCCCATAGCAGTGCCCTTAATTTGTAAGAAACATTTGTCCCGATGAAAAAATATGTTCTTCGTGAGCACTTGTTCAGTGAGGCAGAGGAGCAATGTATTTAAGCCTGGTTTATACATTTCTGTTTTGTTTAACCAATAAGCTAAGGCTTCCAACCCTGCCCAGTGTGAAATGTTGGTATATAAGGATGTGACGTCTAGCATACACATCAACCATTCTGGTTCTAGTTGTACTTCTGAAATGATCTGAAGAAATTCAGTAGAGTCTGTAATGCGTGCTCTGACACATTTAAGGAGTGGTTGCAGATATTTGGTAAGAAAGAGGGACAGAGGTTCTCTAAGTGAGTTCCTGCTGGAGACAATAGGTCTACCTGGGGCATTGTGTAAATCTTTATGTATCTTTGGCAGAAAATATATATATTGTGGACGTGGATTAGTAATGGTCAAATGTGATTTGGTGTTATTGCTAATAATACCTTCCTCATCTGCTAAGGATAGGAAATCGTCAGTTTGTTGCTTAAAGAAGGGGATAGGGTCGATACTAAGATGTGTGTAGTAATGTGCATCAGAAAGTTGTCTATTGGCTTCCTTATCATACTGATTCCAGTCTTGTACAACTACAGCCCCTCCCTTGTCTTCCCCTATGATGACCAACTCATGGTTATTGGCTAACTTGACGATATTATCCATGGAAGTTTTAGAAATATTGTTAGCCATGGGTAAGTAGTTCTTAAATTGAAAATGTAAATCCTTGATTATAGCATTTTGAAATAGGAACACGTTATGATTCATAGGGGGCATGAACTAAGACTTGTGATATTTAAATTCATCAGTGATCTTTGGGGTTGTCTGGTCCTGAAAAAATAATTTAAGGTTTAAATTTCTGTAAAAAGATATGTATCGTTAACAAAATTTTCTTCAGCAACAAAAAACCTGGGGATGAATGATAGTCCTTTATTTAGGATTTCCACATCTGAGGCAGAGGGTATGTGTAGAGATATTAGTTACATTCACATTTGTTCCTTGTGTACAAACATTTGGAGCAAAGTCTCCATACTGTTTACTTCCACAGTGTTTCCTGCCCCCTCCCCCTAGGTGTAAATCCTGCAAGACAGTGGAGTTCCTACTTTTCATTGCTGGAGAGCCTGTGGCACCCAATGCATCGGTCTCTAAACCTGAAGATGATTCATCACCTGAGGTATCTATACTATGTGTAGATCCCTTTTTTTAGAATGGATTTAGTATGTTTCCTTTTAGAGGGGGTCCTGCTGAATTGTGTAAATCAAACATGTTTATCCATACCAATATTAAAAGGGTCCCCCTTGTCGTAGTCCCCTAGGTCCCTCAGGAACTTCTTCCTTTCCTTGAGTTCGGTTTCTAGAATAATCAGCTCCTTGCCAAGGTTCTTAAGACTGGTGTATATCGGTTGTCCTTCATATTTTTTGGCCGCATCATATAACTGAGTGATGGATTCTATTTCTTTATCTATAATCCTGTTATGGTGCTCAGCTAATATTTCAACAAATTTAAGAGACACCTGCTGTTGCACTTCACCCCATTGTTTCAATAAGATATCATCGGTGTTACTAACTAATGGTCGCATGCGTATGCATAAACCTCTTGGTGTTATTCCCTTAGTCAGATAAGCCTGAAAAAGTTTGTAGTGCCATACATTATTGCGTAATTGACGCATATGTTTGTTCATATTCAGAAAAATATTTTCACAACCATCAACATCGGGACCAACATCATTATTTTTGGTTTGCTCTGACTTTGAGACCGTGCAGCTGCCGTACTCGCAGAGGTTTTTTTCTGTTAAAATAGGAAAGCTCAACAGTTTATCTATTGTTACTGGGTAACACTACATTTTTTATAAGTCTTTACTGCTATCTTCTGGATTTTCACATTTTTACTGTCAAGTTCTGTGTTGATCTTTATACTTAAGATCTAACTAAACTATATCTTAGTTACAGTTATAGTTTGACATTATTTGATTTCTAATGTTTAGTAAACCGTAATGGATTCCCTTAAGTACATGTTGGAAGGTCTACTTAAAAACAAATGTCTCATTAAATGTTTTTGCTGTGCGGTCTATACTAAGTACTTATCACCTGATGTTATTCTGTGCAGTAATTGTATTAAATTAAGGGAAATCCTTCATATTTTGGAGGGTAATAAATTGTGATCAGCCTTCATGTTCTTGTAATTTTTCCAATGGTAAGGACTTTTACTGAATTTGTTGATTTCTGGTATATTGATTTGTGGCCTGGGGACAAAGTGTTTGCTCGAAAATCTTGGAATGAGTGTTACTAGACAGTCATAATGCTGATAGAGCAGTTATGCTTTTGACGCATGTTCCCGAGATGCTGCTACTAGCTGAGTCTTAAGGAGGTATTCATAGCTGGACTCCAGTCTGTACCTGAAGCAGAGAAACTCTTGTTGGTCCTGCTGTTCCAGATCTCTTTAAAAGCCTGCAGGAGAGAGATTATACAAGATTTTAGGAAAATCTGCCTGTTTCCTGTTCCCAAGTTCCAGAGTCCCGAGGAGCTGTCCTTCCATGGCTGGCCACTTTTTTCACAAAGGTATCAACAAAAAAGCAGAATGTTTACCAAAAAATGTTCCAAGGCAAGCTTAAGTCAGACTTTAAACTGAGGGTTTCTTTCCAGACAAACCCTGCAGCTTGTGTGTAGCTGTTTCCCCTCTGCTCCTCCTTCTCCCTGTTACCTCAACCTCTCCTGCCTACTTCATGATAACTTCAGACAGATTGGTACTCAACATTACTCAGAAAGGATGTAAATTCATTTACTTCTTCTTCCCATGTACCCATTTAGATATCCCACAAGTGCCTTGACACTAAGATTTTTCATCATTCCAAAAAAAAGAATGCACTTGGAGGCCTTTTCTGGATTTGTCAGTTCTCGGCATCTTCCTAAAGATGCCAAAGTTCAGAGTGCTCTCTCTTCAAACTTTGCTTCCAGTGATTCTTCCTAAACCTTTATTGGTCACCCTGAACCTCAAAAATGCATACCTGCATATCCCTAAATATGTAGACAACAGGAAATTCTTACAATTATGTCACTTATACTTTGTTTCAAATTTTCTTCTTTGCCCTTTGGACTTTCTACAGCTCCAGTGATATTTGCAAAACATCTAACCCCAGTCATAGCCTTTTTGCAGACTCCAAGCTGTTCATGTGCATCCATATTCAGATGATCTTCTCCAGGGTCCTGTTGGAGACAATCTCCTCCTGGATCTGAAATCACAGTAGACTTTTTTCTTTGAGTTTCACGATAAACCTAAAAAGTCTGTCCGCCACCCATCTCATGAGCTGTTATTTCTGGGTTGCCCTCTAAATACTGTTTCTATGAAGGCATTTCTCCTCCAGGACAGAAATCACTTTCTGATTGCTTTTTTCCAGTCTCTTCTTCCACTAGACTTGACCTCAGCAAGAGTGATATTGAGAGCCCTTGGATATATGGCTTTTACCATTAATATGATACTTTTTGCCAGACACCACATAAGTAAAATTCAGTGGTACTTCAAGTCTGTTTTGTACACAGCACTGCCACCCCCCTGAAATTCCCTATTCTTTTGCTTTCATCAGTAAGCAATGTCTGCAGTGTATCAACCAGATATCACTCAATCAGGGAATGCCATTCTGGTTCCTACACCTTGCCAGGAAGCCTCCACAAATGATTCAGATCAGCCAATGGGGAGGGGGGTGTAGGGCATGTTCCTTGAGCATGCAGGGTGTTTGGTCAGGGCAACGCAAGAAATCCCACTGAAACATCAAATAAATGAAAGCTGTATTCCTAACCCTTCAGTATCATCACTATGTTTGATTTCCATGATCCTTTTGAATTCTGATAGGCAACATTACTGCAATGTAGTGATATATTAACAGGTAGTGAGGGACAAATTCTTACAAACTGTCTAGGTCTGATAATAATGACTGAGAAATTGTGATCCTACACAGTGTCTTCTTTCAGGCAGTATAGATTCTTTCAGGGATGAATATTTTAGTACATTTCTTGAGCAGGTCTGGGACAGACCCTCATGAGTGGATGTTGAACAGAGAGGTCTTCCTACAGATCATCCCTCAGTGGGATGTTCCTCAGATAGATCTTTATGCCTCCACTGCATACAAGTAGCTCAGACTGTTCTGCTTCAGAGTACCATGCCATAGGCTTGGAAAATAAACATGTCTCTTTCTCATGGAGTGTGAAATTATCATCTGTTTTTTCTCCCTTCCACTCATTCCCAAAGTCCTCCTCAAAATCAATTACAGCAGTCTTAGGATCCTGCTGGTGACCCCTTTTGGCCCAGACAGCACTGCTTCTCCCTTCTGTTTCACCTGGTTAAGAATATTCACCACAAATTTACCCCACAGGACAAACTTGCACAACAAAAAGGGGCACTCATTCACCCAAGCTTAGAAACATTGAATATATCTCTTTGAGTGATAGGAGTTTAATTCCATTTAGGCACCTTTTTTTTTCAGAGGATGTACTACTAGTATTGCAGGAGGCTGAAAAAAACTTTTACAAGAACGACTTGTTAAGTAATGGAAAATATTTTTTTGTTTGGTGTCAAAAGAGAAAACATGACCCTTATACAATGAGTATGTTCAATATATGGATCACCTTTGCAGTAACCTAAGCTGTTTGGGTCTTACCCCCTGCACCAGTGAGCTTCCCAGAGCTTTGGGCTACCTCCAAGCACTCCCAGCTGCCACAAGTGAATGAGATGTGCCATATAAAAAGCGGTTAGAGCACCAAAAAGCTTCAGAGCTTTTTTTTTTTTTTTTGCAGTCAAGTGAGCCCTTCTTTGGCAGCACTGTGATTCCGTCATTTGTTTAGCAATCTTTCAAGAGCTGATAAGTTCCCACTTGGGACATTGCATTTTATGGGCAAAACCTGTGTTTTTTTTTTTCTTATCAGATCTGGTTACTTGAGCTGAGAGACAGAGATTGGCATTGTTTGTTAAATTTGAAAGGAACAGTTATGTTGGTGCTTTTGTAAACTTTTTATGAGGAAAAGTTTGTTTTTTTGACAAAAAATGTATTCTTTTATTGATTTTTTTTTTCTTTGGGATAGGGTATTGTGCTTGTGGGGGACTTTCAGTGGTTTGCTTACCTTAGAACAGCTCTATTAACTGCATTCCATACCTCTTCCGGAGCTTAACAATGGAACAGTAGTCAGTCTCCATGATTGTACCCCCGGCACACAAAAACAAAAAAACTTTGTAAGAAGTCTTTAAACATCAAGTGCAAAGTTTTCTTTTTTACCAGTTCTTTTGTCATAATTATCCTTTCATCTTCTGAAGTGATCTTTCGTATTCCAAAATATGTAATTTTCACTTGTTTTAGTTGACTTATATTTATTAAGTTTAATAAACTGGAGTTTCTGTTTACTGTATGCTGAGCAACTGTTCAATTTCACATCATCCAGCCCCATCTTCTGATGATGCATTAGAGGGAGAAACCATGTGTAGTGAGTTGACTTGTGTTTTGTGGTCCTCAGCAGATTTTATTACAAAGTAGCCAGAATGCAGCTTAATCAGCAAGTCAGGCAATGAATCAATAACTAGACACTGCTATATTCAAGTGAAAGTTAAGGAACGTAAGATGGAATAGGATAAAATTCTTAGTAATTTATATAGTGCTTTGCATACAGTGTAGTGAAACAGATGTAAAACATAATTTCCTTGATTCCTTGCAGTCAGGCCTGGGAGTCGTATGCTTTCTTATTCCCAAGGAAGAGAATGCTGCTATGTGCTTTTCCATTCTTTCTACTGATTGCCAAAATTCTTCTAAAGATACAGAAAGAGAATCCGTTCTTTTCAATCTAGCCAAGGACAGTTACCACAGGCAAAAAGACTGGATTTACTTACATAAGATGGGGAGTTTCACATACCCCAGTCTGAAAATTCTTCAACCAACTGCCTAATGTCTCTGGTTCATTTAACTGCCTGATTTCCTTAGATTCCCCCTTTCTAACCATGCTCAAGTTAAACAGTTTTTGAAAGGGGTTTTGCATACCCTTAGATCCCCCTTTCTAACTGTGCTCAAATTAAACAGTTTTTCAAAGGGGTTTTGCATACTTCCTCACCTAGGAAACAGATGGCTCCTCCTTGGGATCTCAGTTTTATGCTTGAGAAGCTTATTGTGTCTCCATTTGAACCAGCTCATCAGGCTGATTTGAGGTTCTTAACATGGAATACTTTTTTTACACATTGCTTTGACTGTGCTAGGTAAAGTGTCTGAATTACAAGCATTTGTGGTGAGTCAGCTCTACCTCATTTTTCATAAGTACAGGGTGTCTTTTAGAAGAAATCCTACCTTTATGCCTAAAGTAATCTCAGAGTTTACTATCAGCTATGCTATTAATCTCAGTCTTCCTTCCTGAACCAAAGAGCAGGGAGGAAAGAATTATTCACTCTTTGGATGTACACAGACAGCTCAGATACTGCCCAGACAAAACTCAACCTTTCAAAATAGCTGACCAGCTGTTTGTCTCTCATAAAGGTAAGAGGAAAGGACAACCAGTAGCAAAGCTGACTATTTCTAGGTGGTTGTCTCATGCTATTTGTTATACTCACCACAATAAGCTATTTCCTGGCAGGGTTACAGCTCTTTTAACAAGGATATTGGCTCCTTTGGTGGCTTTCTCCAAAGGGGTAGACACCCAGTTTTCTAGAGACAGCACTATCCCCAGTACATACTTTTACAAAGTAGTATAAACTGGATTTGTTTTCCAGGTCTAGAACAGTTTTTGCCATAAACATCCTCCGAGGGCAACTGAAATCTTAGTTATTGTTCTCCTACCCCTTTTTCTACTCCTGACTTAGCTATGTTACTCTACCTAAGTAGCTTAGGCAACTACAACAGTTACCAAGGCATTGACCCTAGTACAGTTATATAAGTAAACTTACCTTAACTGTAGATGTTCTAATGGATTACTGTTCAAGTAACGAACCACGAAGTACAAACTGGTAACCAAAAAAATTCCAGTAACCTTGAATCATTGGATGTTAAAATAAAGTCTTTATTTCACCACAGGACCACAAGACCAACACAAGAACAACGAAAACTTCACCATGGAACTAAGCACTTTCACCCTCTCGTCCTAGGGCATCATCAGAGTACAAATTATAGAAAAAACATCATCCCTTAAATACAGATACTTCTTAATTAATTAATTAAATAATGATGTAATCAATCAATTATACAATGTTCTAATTAAAATAATAATAAAAACTCTAGTCTTTTAAAGTTACAGGTCTACATGGCACGCCGCTAAGAATCTATTCCCCCACTTTGAGGGCCTGAGGTTTACATTGGAGAGGCTGAATTTTCCTGCATTTGAGCCTGCTTGCTCTTCTTCCCTGAAATTCTGTACTTAGAAGAAAGTTCTACCAGTAGCAATTGCATCAACTAAAAGGGTCTTAGAGTTACAAACACTTTTGGCATCCCCACCTTTCCTAATTTTTCCTGCCCAAACCCTCTTCACAAACCCAGTGAAATTTTCTTTAACATCAAAAAACTTTTTTTCCCACCTAAAAACCGGGGAAATTTTGCCTTTTTGTTCAATCCTTTTGGTTTTCCAAAAAACCCAAAACATAGGGCTAACCCCCCTTTTGTTCCCTTTCAAAAAAACTGGTACCCCGTCTTAAAACCAAAATTTTTTCCTGAATTTTTTTTTACCCATAAACCCTTTGGCCGGTTATTTCTTTTTCCAACCCTTTCCAATTTTTAAAACCATTACTCTAAAACTTTTTTGATCCCAAGTATTTTAAACTTTTTTCCACCTTTACCAAATCTACCCCCCGGGAATTCCTACCATTCCTTTTTTATTTCCCCTTCTTTCAACCTTTTTTTGCCCCTTGGGGCCCCCGCGACCTTTTCCTTTTTTCCCCTGGCCTTCTCCACCTTCCGGGGTCCCCCCACCTGTTCCCCTCTCTCCCCACAATAAATTATTTTGGCCCCTCTTTTCCCCCGGGGATTTCCCCCTTGATCTTTTTCCCCAAAACCCTGTCCCCCCCACCATTCCAAAAAAAACCCCTCCGGGCCTTTGTTAAACCCCAACCTCCACCTTAAAAACCCAACCCTGTCCCCCCTCCCAAAACCCAGTGCAAATTTTCCCCCTTTTTTAATTCCCGTCCACTTTTCCCCTTCCTTTTTCTGCCATTTCCCAACCCTAAAACAATTCCACAACCCTCTTTGGGCCCCCTTCCCCTTTCTTTCTTTTAAGGTCCCCAAAACCCCCTTGAACCCCTTCTCCCCCCCTTCCCCCTCCTGTACTTTTTCCTTAAACCTCCCCAAAAAACCATTCTCTGAATGTTTTCCCCGGTTTTTAAACCATCCCCCTTTTACCCAAACCCCCTCACCTCCCTTTTTCCTACCTTCCCTCTCTTTCCCAAAATAACTTCTTGCCTGTGCCCTTAAATTTTTCCCTCTGAGTTACTCCACCTCTCCACCCTTCCCCTTTTCTTAAAAACCCGGTACCAAAAACACTTTTCCCATTCCTGGCACCCTCCCTTTTCCCAAATTTCCCTTTAAAAAATTAAAAATTAAAAACCCCAACTGATTTAAAACCCCACCTCCACCTTAAACGGTTGTCACTACCCAGCCTTTTCCCCTTCACCCCCCTTCATACTATCCTTACCCCCCTTCAAAATTCCCTGCCCCCCCCGATTCCTCCCCCCAATACCCAACCCTTCTCTCCCCTTCATTCTTTCAACCCAAAAAGCCCCTAAAATTTTCTTTCCTTTTTCCCCAAAAACACTCTCCCGCTTGTAGTTTTTCCCTCCATTTATCCTTTATCCCCCTTTTTTAACCTGTTTCCATTTTTACTCTTTCCCTCTTCACCCTGGTACGGCCCTTTTTCCCCCCTTATTTTGTCCAACCCCTTTTCAAAAAAATCTTCCAAAACCTTTTTTCCCTTTGGGCCTTCCTCTCCTTTCCAAAGATTTCTTTCCCCTTTAAAAACCCCCTGCCATTTCCCCTTCACCTCCTGCTTCCCATTTCTTGGGCCAAACCCTTTTCCTTTTCCCCTTTATACTTCCTTACTTCCCCCTTCCCACCACCAGGTTCCTTCCCCTTTCCCCTTCCCCCCTTTCCCAATTCACCCCCCAAAGCCCCTTTTCCATCTCCCCAAACACCCCCTGCGGTATTTTTCCCATTATTTTAACCCTTCCCCTGCCCCCCATCCTTTTTTAACTTTCCCCTTTGCTCCAAATCAAAATTCCCTTTTTTCCCCCTTTTCCCAAACCTTTATCCTTTCTCCCTTTACCTTCCTTTCCCCCTCTTTTTTGATCCCCCTTTTCCCCTTTAAAACCCCATTTTTTATCTCCTAACCCCCATTTTCCCCCCCAAACCCTTTTTTCCTTTTCTCCCTTTTTCCTTTCCAACCCCCGGCCCTTTTCCTCCTTAAGATTAACCCACCTTTTCCCATTTTCCTTCCACTCTTGTATTTTCCCCCCTTTTGCTCCCTCCCCCTTTTTAAAAAATTTTCCCAACCCACCCCCAAAATTCCCTTTTTAAAAATTTCCACCCATTTGACCTTTTCTCCCCAATTCCTTTTCTTAACCCCAAATTACCAAAAAAACCCCCTTCCTATCCCTTTTCCCCCCTTTCCACCAACAGCCCAAATTTTAAACGGGCCCCAATAAATTAAAACCCCTTGGAATTTTCCTATCTTTTTTCCCCCTATTTTTTTAAAATACATTAACCAACCTTTAATTTTTAAAACCCACTACCATTCCCTTCCTTCCCTTTTTGTTTTTTTCAATTTTATATTTTATTTGTTTTAAAACATGTTTGAAATTGTAATAATAAAAATCTTTAATTTATAAAAATATATGAATATTTTAAAAGGGGAAAATAAAAATTTGTGTAAAATTAAAGTGATAATGTTTTAGTTGATGTTTATATAAATTATTTATTAATTTTTATATTTGTTTTTTATATATAATTATATATTTTTAAATTATATATTTTTAATATATTTATATATATTTATATATTTATATTTATATATATATTATATATGTTATAAATATATATATAAAATATATATTATATTTTTTTTATTTTATAAATTTATATATATTTTTAAAATATGTATTTTAAAAAATTATTTTAAAATAATAATATTTTTTTTTTTTTTAAATGTAATAATATTTTTTTTTAATGAATTAAATTTTTTTTATTAAAACCCCCCAATAAAAAATAAAATTTTTTTTTTAAAATAAAAAATTGTTTTAAAAATTTATTTATAAAGGGAAATTTTTTTTTTTTTTTTTAAATTTTTTGGGTTTTTTTTTTTTTAAATTAAAAAATTTTTTTTTAAAAATTAATAAAATATTTGAAAAAAATAAAAAATATTATTTTAAAAAATTTAAAATTTTAAAAATAATTTTAAAATTTTTTAATATAAAAATTTTTTTTAATGTATTTTAATTTTAAATAAATTTATTAGGAAAATATATTAAAATAAAAAAATAATAAAATATATAAAATAATATAATAAAATATATATTTAAAAAAATTATTTTATAAAATTAAATTTTATATAAAAATGTAAAAAAATATTTAAAAAAATATAAAAAATTTTAAAAAAAATTTTATTTTTTAAATTTAAAAATATTTTAAAATTTATAAAAAAAAAAATTTTTTAAAAATATTTTTATTTAAAATAAATAAATTTTATTTTATATAAATATTTAAAATTTTAATTTATAAAATTATAAATATAATTTTAAAAATTTTTAAATTATATATTTATTTTTAAATTTTATTATATTAATATTTTTAAATATTATTAATATTTTTATATTTTATTATTTTTATTAAAATAAAATAAAAATAAAAAATTGGGAAAAAAAAGAAATAAAAATAATTAAAAAAAATAAAAAATTTATAAAATATATAAAAATTTTTGGGGAAAAAATTTTTTATATTTTATATTTTTTAAATATATTTTATATAAATAAAGTGTATATAAATAAGTTATAAAAAGTTATTATATATATATATATATATATATATATAAATGTGTGTATATATATATATATATATATATAAAAAATATATTTTTGGGGTTATATATAAAATATATATATGGTGTTTATAAAAAAATATATATATTAGTGTTTTTAAAAAAAAAAATATATATATATATATAAATTATAAAATATATATATATAAAATATATATATATATATGTATAAAAAATTTTGTATAAATTGTATATGTAAAATATAAAAAATAAATATATAAATAAAATATGTATAAAAATATGTTTAAAAATATATTTATATGTAAAATAGAATATAAAATATATTATATATATAAAATTTTATATTTTGATTAATTATATATTTTATATAAAAATTTAAAATTTTTATTGTAAAATAATTTATATATATTTTAATGTAAATATGTAAAAATATGTTGTATATATATATATGTATAAATATATATTTTTTTATATATAAAAAATTATTTTATTTTTATAGAAAATAAATTTTTGTGAAAATTATATATATATATATATATATATATATATATTTTTTAATATATATATATATATATATAAGTATATAATATATATATATATTTTTATATTTTATATATATATATATATATATATATATATATATATATATATTTGTTTAAAATTATATAAATAAAAAAAAAATTTTAAATAATAAAAAATTTTTATAATATTATATATAAAAAATTTGTTATATGTTTTTATAAATATTATTTTAAAAAAATTTTTGATATAAAATTTTTATTTTTTTAATATTTTTAAATTTTATAATAAATTTGTAAAAAATTTTTATAAATAAAATAAATATTTTTTTAAACAAAAATTTAAAATAATTTTTTTAAAAAAAATATATTTTTTAAAAAATTTTTAATAAAATTTTTTTAAATTTTTAAAAATTTTTTTTTTTTTCAAAAAATATTTTTTTATTTTTTTAAAAAAAAAATATAAAAATTTTTTATTTTTAATAAAAAAATTTTTTTTAATAATTTTTTAATATTTAAATTTAAAAAATTATAAAATATTTTTTAAAAAAAAATTATTTTTTAAACAAATTTATAATTTAAAAAATTTTAAACAAATATTTTTATATTTTATTAAAAAAAAATAAAATATATTTTATTTATGTAATTTTTTTTTGTATTTTAATAAAAAATTTTTTAAATTTTGTGTTATTTTAAAAAATTAATATTATTTTTTTTTGAAATAATTTTAAATTAAAATATTTATATAATTTTTGTAAAAATTTATATTTAAAAAATTGATATTATATTAAAAATGTTAATTTATTTATTTAAATAATTTATGATATAAATATATATTTTTAAAATAAAATTTTAAAAAATTATTTTTTATTTAATATTTTTTATAAAATTTTTTTATTTCTTATTAAAATAAATTTTTTTAAAAATTATTAAAAAAAAATTTTTTTTATTTTATTTTTAATTATTTTTTTAAAAAATTTTTTTTAATTTTTTTTTTTAAAAAAAATTATATACATATTTCTATATTTTATTATTTTATATATATAAAAAATATAATATATATATTTTAATATATAATATAAAAACATTTATATATATATATATATTTTAAATAAAATATAAAATTTATAAAAATATATATTTAATATTTTTATTTTTATATATATAAAATATATATATATAAAATTTTTTATAATAATAAATTTTTATATATTATAATATATTTATTTTATTTTAATAAAATATATATTTTATCAAATATATAAATTTTATAAAAATATATTTTTTAATATATTTTTCATATTTTATAATATTATTTTAATATATACAAATATTTTTTCAATATAATATTTTTTTATCTTTTTTTTTACAATTTTTATATACATTTTTATATTTTTTCTTAAAATTTTTTTTTTATATAAATAATTTTTATAATAATATATATCAAAAAAAAATTTATATACATTTTATTTTTTTTAAAATTATCTTTTTAAAAAAAACATTTTAAATATATTATATTTTATATTAAAATATATTATTTTTATATTTTATATTATATATATTTTTATATTTGTTTTGTTAAAAAGAATTTATAAAGATTTGAATATTAATATTGTATATATATATGATATTGTAAAATATGAATAGAATAGTTTTATGGTTTTGTATATATTTTATAATATATATATATATAAATTATATAAATTTTTAAAATTTAAAAAATATTTGTATATTTTGTTAAAGAATTTTGAAAAAAAATTTTTGGGATATGTTTTTATATATAAATATATAAAATATTTATATATATATTTTGTTTGTGTTGAAAACATATTATATAAAATATTTATATTTTGTATAAATATAGTTTTATATTTTTTTATATAAATTTTTATAATTTTATATATTATCTTTGATGTTTTTGGGGTTATAGGTAGTGTAAAAAATATATAATATATATATATATTTTATATAAAATGTTTTGGTGTGTTTTTTTATTTATATACTGTTGCAGTATTAAACATATGGGATTTAAGAAGGGGCCCTAAGTAAGCCGAAAAAAGTTTAAACATTGAAATCAGTGTACTATGTAACATAAAGGTCCCAAAACACTGAAAACCTTAACAATTTCTGAAAAATGACAGTTAATATCAGTCTGAAAAATTCCCACTGATGGTTTCAGGGAATTTAAGATATGCCCATTGATTCCTTCTTTTTCCCTTTTTGATAAGTTCATGTTATAAAAAGGGAAAAATGTCAGAAAGGGGCAAATTCCCCAAAAAATTGCATGAAAATGCTGAGGGTTTAAGATCATATTCGGGTTCCCTTTATTATCCACTGTTCCCAAAATGTTCTCAGATCTCCTGTTTTTTTATTTGAAACCAAGCCTAAATTTTTAGCCATCCTTAACCCTTGCCCTGTATGCCCCAAAAATAGGCAGAAATTTTAGTCTCTCTGTGTAAGAACCCCCAATCTTTAGAAGAAAAATAGTCTATGCAAAAGTTTTTTTTTGTGATTTAAAGGTAAGGAACTTCAAAATTTAAAACTAAATTTTTCAACAAAGGGGGAATAAAAATCTTTAAAAGGGGAAAATTTCCCGCAGATCTTAAGGGAAAAAGGCCCCAATACCTTTTGTCTGGGAATTTTATTTAGGTTATAAAATAATTCCACTGAAGAAGAAGCAAAAAAATCAAATTCCTCCATTCAAAAGATCCTAAGGGGGAATAATTTATTTTGTTCAGTGTTATGGAAAAGGCATATCAATGTCTCTTCCTGGTTATTGGTCATCTACTAGAAAAGGACAAAGTCTTATTCTTCAGATGAATTTAGGAGATCATTTTTGGTTTACTCCTCATAAATTACCTCTCCTTTAGACTTTGTCTAAAGGGATTCCTTAGTTCTGACTATTCCTTTGAGGATTGTCCTAACACAGTATTTGCATGATGGAATTTTTTAAAATTTGCTCACAAGTCTCTGATTTAAAAGCAGTAATCTGTTGCAGAGGGAATCTCAAATTCTGCTGTCCCCCTGTTTATGCCTTTTTGGGATTCATTTATAGTGCTGCTTTGACCCTGATTAACTTTTTAAGAAAAAAAATTTTTATTAAGTGCCTGGGGCCCCTGTATTTACAAGTGCCCTTTCACACATCCCGATCTTTTTCTGAAAAACCCAATTTTTTCCCCTTTTTCCAGACTCCTTCCTTCTGAAATAGTAGGGCTGTAGAAGCTCAAAATAATTTATATTTTTGCCATAGCCTTCAGGACCATTAATTATCAAACCCATATGACCAGGTAGGGTTTTTTTTAAGTTATTGCCCTTTTTGTCCCATGAAAAGGACTGTCCTCTCCTTATTAAGTTCCACTTCTCGGGTTTGGGGAAATCTTGATCATCCCTAGAGCTGCTGCTTTTCAGTTTTTGGTACTTTTTTCACCCCCAGGTTTTATGATCCCAAAAGGAAGCCCCTTTTTTTGGCCAATCTATATTTTTTTGGTACAGCTCCTCGACTTGAAAGACTCTACAAGACAAAGTTTGAGGTAGACCCAGGTTTAAGAATTGTTTCTATACCCAAATTTTAACTACCCCTGTAAGTCTCCCAAAATTTACATGGAAATCATAAATTTCTAAGGGGAATGTTCTTACTTTTTTCTGATAAGTCCCCCAGACTTCTTAGACTCAAAAGTTGTTTTAAAACAAATCTTCCCCCCTTTGCATATTTTTTTTTTTCCCCTTTAGGTTCTGTCTGAGGTCTTTTTCTCCCTGTCGGGAAAACAGATAAGACTTTTGGGTTCTGTCCTTTTTTGTAAAATTTTTTATGCTGTAAACCCCTTCCACCTTTCTCGGGCCCTTTCTCCACCACCCAAACCCAGCTAGACTATTTTCTGGGTTGAATTTACTGATCACAGAAACCTTTAGCCTGTTCCACTATAAAAGGGGAAAAAGGGTTTACCCCAGAATGTTTCTGGCTACCAGAAGAGGTTTGGAACAGGTCATAGATCTTTATTTCCCCAAGTACATTTCTAAAAATGTTTTCCTTTTGTTTTTTCCCTCCAGACTCTATTTCCCCTTTCAAGGGTCTTTTAAGGATGCCAATCTTATTTCCTATCACCATCTTTTCAAAGTTTTTTTTCCCTCATATTTTCATTTATCTGTTTTCCCCTTTGGCCTTTCTGAAGGGTGTTCACCAAAGGGCCCCCATTATGTTTTTCCCGGTTTTGGGAATCCATATATTCACATATCTGGTTGATCTGCTTTTTGGCCCCCCCATAACAGCCCTTTTTGTAGGATCTAAATTTTCACTCTGCTCCTTTTTGTGAGTCTGAGATTCAACATCAGTCTCAAAAGTCCAGTCACTCCTAGACCCTTTTTAGGGTTGCAAATTAAAACCATTTCAATTTTGGGCCTCTTCCCCCTTTCCCAAGGGTTTTTGGGAAACAACCTACTTCCAGTCAGTGCTTCTTCTTTTTTTTATTTCTGCAAGGGAACTAAGAATCTGGGGTTCTTGACATCTACCTTTCCCCATGTTTCCCCTCCAAGTTTCACAGGGGGGAACTTCATGGTTTTCAAAAGACAGCTTGGACCCAGCTTGCCATCGGGGTTTTCCCAGTTACCTTCTTCCTTGCCACTGGTGGATTCAGCATGTTTTTAATCCAGGACTGCCTTTTCAGACCCCTCCCTTCTAGGGCTATTTCAGATGGTTCTGATCTAAAATATTTCCAAAGTCTGAGGGTTCAGGGTCTTTTAGGGCCCTTTTAAATCAGAGGTAAAAACCTTAACAAAAAGAAACTTTAAAAAAATGAGGGTGCTCATTCTTGCTCTTCAGGCCTTACATTCTTTTTGGGTTTTCCACCCTTTAAAAAGGTCTTTACAGACAATATCACAGTCATGATAAACCAAACATTGAGGAACTTGGTCTTATCTTCTTTGCGGGTTTAAATTCAGGCCTGGGATTTGATGTCATCGCTGGAAAATTAAGGCAGTCTGCATCCCTTCAGAACACAATTTGACAGACCCCTTGAGCAGGACCACACAACCTCGGGAATGGATGTTTCATAGAGAGGTGTTTCTGGACATAGTACATTGGGGGGTAGTCCTCAAGGGGTTTTACCTCCTTTTGAGCAGGAACTTTTTGTTCCATAATAAGTCCTCTGACTTAAAAAGCCATGTCTTCTTAAGGAGATGTTTCTAAAATTTCTTCTTCCTGGGGCCCTGACAAGATCAGGAAGGACTAAGAATCTTGCTGGTGATTCTTAAGAAGAAATTATTTTGGCCCAAACAGCACAGTTATTCTTCCTCTTTCACCTATCCAGAGCAGTCACAATTGAAAGATGGATCTTGTCTTTCATTCACCATCAGTTGTCCACTCTTAGTTGACATTTTGGGGTTTTAAAAAGGTTTTGACCCCTTAAACACCACTTTTCTAATTTTTTGGGGTTCTGCATGAGGCCAGAAAATTAAAATTTAATCCAAAGGGAAAAAATTTTCTGTTTTGTTCTTAATCATCACCAGGATCCCTTTTCAGTGGGGTCCTTTGGTTTTTTCTTGTGTGAACTGCTCCATGCGGCATATTTCTTTTAAAAGTTCACTTGTCAGAAATCTCTGGTCTGCCCTTGAAACATTTGGCCTCTTGTTATGAGGTCAGACAATTTCTTAAAGGCACCCAATATCAGACCTCCCAAGAAAACTTTGTGAGAGTGTGCAATCTCGCCTTTGTTCTTACACATGGGTTCGGAGCCGATCCTCGGCCCCGGGCCGGCCGACTGCAAGCTCTGCATCGAGAAGAAGCTCGAGGACATCTAATACCCACAATCCCCCTCTGCCTTTACCTCAGATCTAGTTTCCCGCTGCGTTGCATCGCTGGAGGCTAGCTCGGGGTTTTTCAGATAAGATTTTAATTTTTTGGGTTAAATTTTCAAGAAATTGTTTAAGATCACTTTTTGTAGTTAGTGTATGGTGTGGGGAGTAGAGAAATTCTCGGTACCGTTAATTTAGTTTAACTTAGTTTAACTATAAAACCCGGTATAGAGTTTTTCGGGCCTCCCCCCCTACTTGGAAAACGGACTTACATATCTCCCGGATTTGACTGTTTTTCCTGGATTTGTTACTGGACTTGACTTTTTTTCTCTTACTTTTATGTCTAAAAAATGAAATCTGGTTTAAAAGCTTGCCAGTGTGGCCAAAAGATGTCAGTCAGGGACAACCACAGTTCCTGTGTCTACTGCCTTGGCCCTCTCCACTTACAAGAGGACTGTTCTATTTGTCACTCTTTTAGTGGGAGGGTCATGACAGATAGGCGCAGGAAACTGATGGACAGGGGTTTTGTTGAAACCCTCTTTCCAGGAGGCTCTGGATGCTTCAGACCAGGCATCCAAATCCTCGAAGGAATCAAAGGGCGCCGGAGCCCAAGTCATCGGCTCCGAGCTTTTTTAAAGTTAGATCACCGGTTCCACAGACGGGGGGCCCGAGTGTTCAACTGTTGGCATTTTCGAGCCTCGAGTCTTGGAACCGGTGGGAGCCCCCTCCACCGACTCTGTTGAGGTCGGCTCCGCCTTCGATCCTTCGACTCGTTTTTCCCGGGCCCCCTTTTCCCGGGCATGTGGACCGTGTGGTGCAGAAATTGATGGAGCATACGGCCTACCCAAAAGCTTATCTGGTCTCCTCTCATTTGGGTGTCGAGACTTGAAGGCCTCCACTATCTCCATCTGTTCCTCCTCCGAGACCTGTCCAGTCTTGGAGCCGGAAAAAGGCTAAACTGATGATTGTGGAGCCCTCGGTGCCAGAACCTTTTTTTCTCGGTCGGCACCGTTCCCCTCGACTCCATCCGACCCGGGTACTGGAGTCTGGGGCGATCCACCCTTTGGGTTTCCCGGGACCGAGTCGGACCGATGTTTGGTTCCGACTCTCCTCTGGGGCCTCGGCGGATCGACTCGGTTCCGCCCGGGGGTGGGTCCCTTTGGTTCCTTTTTGGGGATTCTTCCCATTTCTTGAACCGGGAGATCCTCGACTCGGGCCCCGGGGCCTTCGCCCTTTGAGGAAGGTGTTGTCTACCCAGACAACCACATCGCAGGAACAGCTTCTCCTCCCAAAAGGGACCGTTATCCTCCTCTGCACCCACCCACATCCAACCCGGGACCAGTGTCTCAGCCCCCCCTGGAGGGTGCCCCCTCTTCCTCGGAGGCTCCTTCGGATGCCCCCCACGAAGAAGGCCCTAGGAAAAGATTGTGTAAGAGGAGACACTTGGATTCTCCACAAGAATCCTTGACATCCGATACTGTCTTAGATGAGTCAGAAGGGTCCCCTAAGTCACCTTCGGAAGATGTGTCTTTTTCTGTCAACTTGCAGATGCAAATACAGAGAGGTGACTGGAAACCCCCCCCTTCTGAGGATGAGTCAGTTTGCTGAAGGCATTTGGTGCTCGCCCTTCCTCCTCCTGGGTCACTCCGCCCGATGAGTTAATGGAGTTGATTGCTCAAGGGCGTGGGAGACACCTGACACAGTGGAACCAGTCCCTAGGAAGCCAAATAAGTACATTGGCACCACAGGACAAGGCTTCCCTAAAAGGAGTTCCAGTCGCCATGGTGGGGGGGCCACAAAAAAGGAGATGTCGGAGTCTTCCTCATCTGTCCATCCGCCTAACAAAGATTCTAGGACCATGGACAGATGGGAAAGCGCATTTTCAGTTCAGGGGTTTTTTCCCCATGCATCCCTGAACTATTTGACCCATTTTCCCTTACAGGGGGATCTAGTCAAAGAGTTGGGAGATACCCTCCAGGGTACTACAGATGCTGCTGTCTCAGAGAAAGTTACAGCACATCTCCCCCCTTACATCCATTGTAACTCGTCCATGAGGCTGATACCCTCGCAGCCGAAGGATCGAGTAGGGCAGCCTTCAGCGATTGCTCTTCGGACAATCCTGGATCCCTTATTTTCCCTTTGGGAAGCCTTCAAGTCTTCCTTTACTAACGCCCCATTTGATGGGCCACATTTTTTGGCCCTAAAGTAAAGGAGACCCTTCCCCGGTGTGAACAGGAGGGAAAGACTCTGTCTGCTGGAGTCCGTTTTCCCCCCCCCCCCAGCCCGTCCCCCAAAGGGCAACGGGGGGAAAATGTGGTTTCAAAACCCCAAGGATTTTTCCCCAAAACACACAGGGTGATGCCCCTCTAGAGGCAGGGGGGCAGAGGTGGAAGCGCCGCCCTGGCGGCAGGGGGGGTCCGAAAACCAAGGTGACAGGGATAACCTCCTGGAAAACCCTTTTCCCAGCACTCCTGAGAGGGGGGACTGTCCTGCTCTGGAGGCAGTGGGGTTTTAGCTTTATACCCTCAGGCCTGGAAAAACCCTTTCCAGACAATTGGGTAAAAGCGGTTACCAGAGGTTACAAAATCCCATCTCGATCCACACCCACTCCAAAGAGAAAACTCCCAGATGTACCCCCCCATCTGCGAGACCCACCCTAAGAAATTTCAAAGCTGCTAGAAAAAGAGTCATCCAACCAGTCCCAGCGGCCCAAAATAGGATTGGGAACTTACTCAAGGTTTTTTTTAGTTCCAAAGAAAACAGGGGACTGGGGGCCCCATTCTGGACCTAAGCCATCTCAACACCTTTATCAAAAAGGGAAAAGTTCGAATGGTCACGCTTCAATCGATCCTTCCATTCTTACGGAAGGCCCTGGATGTGCTCAATAGATCTAAAGGGCATACTACCACATCAAAATGGCCAGGGCGTCCAGGGATCTTTTCCTTTCCCCGGCTGGGAGCCAGTCACTATCAGTTTCGAGCCCTGCCCTTTGGTCTGACCTCAGCCCCAGGGTCTTCACCAAATGCATGGCAGTGGTAGCGCCTCATCTGAGGCCCTAGGTTTCCCAGGTGTTTCCGTATCTGGACGACTGGCTCCTGTCTGCCACCACCGGGGTCAACTGATACGGGCCGGGGATTACCCCCTACAACTTTGTACACCCCTTTGGGAAATTTTCCCGTAAATTTAAAAATCTTGCTACAGCCATCACAGCATATCTTATTCATAGGAGCGGAATTAGATCCAAAATTTAGTTCTAAAACTTCCTCCAGAAAGAATAGGGGCACTTCAATTCAACATTTCCTTCTGCTATGTCCAGAAATCCCGGCAAAATTGTTCTGAAAGTTTTGGGTCTCATGGCAGCTTCTCTCATTGCAATACCATTGGGAAGACTGCACATGAGAGTGCTACAATGGCTTCTGTTTGCACAATGGTCATTCCAACAACTTCCACTGACTCACAAAATTTGATCAAAAAATGCAAATCACACCTAATGTGGTGGTTACAGACTTGCAACCTATCCAGCGGAAGACCATTTGTGCTCCCCGCCCCAAAACGATAACCACGGGCTTCCCTGATAGGGGGGGGGGCATCTTTCAGGGACAGACAGCCCAAAGGGCGAATGGACCAATCTGGAGTACAATCTGCACATCAATGTTCTGGAGTTGAGGGCAGTGTTTTTGGCGTTGCAACACTTTGCTGCCCTTCTTCCCCCAGGGACCATTGCAGTTCAGACAGACAACATGTCCGTAGTGTGGTACATAAACAAGCAAGGGGAACCAGGTCTTACCAACTATGCAGAGAGGCCATGAGAATTTGGCAATGGGCAGAGTCCACGGTCGCTTTCTGTTTAACCCCACACCCCGGGGTCATCCAACGTCATAGCCGACAGGCTGAGCAGGGCAATACTTTGCCTCACGGTGGTCCTCAAACAGTCAGTTCGGGAAAGGGTTTTTCGTGGGGCCAGCCTTCCTGCGATCTGTTTGCCTCCAATGAAGCCCAAAAGCAGGAGCTACTTTGCCCTATTACCCCCCAGGGGGAAATCCCCAGGGGCGCTGGTGCAAATTTGGGCCCCGGGGCTCCTATATGCTTTTTTCCCCCATTTCCCTGATTGCAAAGTTTCTACAGAAAGCCAACAACCTTCAGAGGACTATTATTCTCATTGCCCCTTCTGGCCTCGTCAAATTTGGTTCCCCCTTTTTATTGCATCACCGCATTGGGGGCCTTGGATGCTGGACCCAGAGCCAGATCTACTGACTCACTCGTCAGGAGTTCCTCACCCATCTCTAGAATTTTCCATCTAGCAGCTTGGCTGTTTCCCCCCTTTTTAGCCAGGTCGGTTCCCCTTTAACGCCGGGTTTAAGATATTTTAGTAGCTTCTCATAAAAGGGTTTTCCCCTACAAAGACTTACACCAGTAATGGAAGCTTTTGTCTTTGGGCAGAGTCACATCATTTGGACCCTGTTATAGCTCCTTTAAAAAAGGTTTTAGAGTTCTTGACTGAACTATTTCATGAAGGAGCTTGCTACTTTAAGAGTACAGTTGGCTGCCATTTCTAACTATCATGTAGAGAATGTGGTGGGCCCATTATGGCTCACAGACTTTGTAAAGCCTTTTAAAAGGTTCTTTTTATATCAGACCACCAGTCAGAAGTCCCATCACCGTGGAATTTAAAATTGTTGCCCCTAAATTGATGTTGCCACCTTTTTAACCAGCCTCAAGTTGCACATTGAAATTTTTGTCATGGAAAACTTTATTTCTAGTGGCCATTACATTCTGGCGAGTGTCTGAGCTTCAGGCCCTTTCTGTCAAACATCCTTATTTAATATTTCATTCTGACAGAGTATCCCACGCCATCCATCCTTTTTTTCCCCCAAAATTTGTTCTTCTAGTAATATTAATCAGTCCATTGAATTACCCACCCTTTTTTAAGAACCACTCTAATAAATTGGAGTATATGTTGCACAAACTGGAGTTCCCTAGACAACTCAGATTTTATTTGGATAGAACAAAAGATCACAGGAAATCTGATCAACTATTTAGCCTTTGCTGACAGCAGAAAGGTCTTGCAGTTACCAAAAGAACTCTTTCTAAATGGCTAACTGACTGTATCACATATGTTTTGAGACCTCTAATCAAACATTATCAGCAAAACCCAAAGGACATTCCACCAGATCAGTTTCTACATCTTTGGCTCATGCAGGGACCACTAGACACTATTTTGCGGCTGCTACTTGGGCTAAACCACATACATTTTTATCTCATTACAAAGTAGACAGGGTTTCTAGGGATAGGGCAACCTTTGGTTCCACTGTGCTCAAGAACGTTCTCCTTGAGTTCCTCAGGATCATGGAGCTAGGGACGCTACCCATGTGTAAGAACAAAGGGATTGAAAAACTCTCACATAAAGAAGTTATGTCCTTACCATAACGTTCCATGTGGAGTGTTCATTCCCTTTTTTTTCACTCCCACCCTTTCCCCCCCTTAGGAAGAACGCTTGATTTGGTGCCTGGTCTGGAGTATTCTCCTTCTGCTGTTGCAGTATTAGTGTTTCTATTATACCCTTGGTATGTTTGTATATATGTACTTTTATGTATATAGTTTGGCTTGTGCTTTATGTCTGGTTTGCTTGCAAACTAGATCTGAGGTAAAGGCAGAGGGGGATTGTGGGTATTAGATGTCCTCGAGCTTCTTCTCGATGCAGAGCTTGCAGTCGGCCGGGACGGAGCCAAAGGGTCGGCTCCAACCCATGTGTAATAACCAAAAGGGGAGATGAACACTCCACATGGAACCCTTATGGTAAGGACATAACTTCTTTTTTCCCTTTTCTTGGGATCTTAATTTTGTCCTTGGAAAACTGAAGTCCGTTTGAGCTCATCTGTTCTTTGCAACACTGCACCTAGAAAATTGATTTGTTGGTTGCCCCACTTCAGCCAAGAGAATTTCTGAACTTCAGGCCCTGATGGCTATTACTTCCGATTTTTCACAGGGACAAGGTGTCTCTGCATACTAATCATTCATTTATGCCCATAGTGGTTTAATGAGTTGTCTCTTAATCAGTCTGTCCAACTTTCTTCCTTTTTCTATCTCAGTCTGCTAGGGGAAAATTCTTCACACTTTGGATCTTCATAGACAGCTCAGGTATTATTTAGACAAGTCAAAAGCTATCTGCAAGTCAGAGCAGCTTTTTGTTTCTTTTCATACCAGAACATTGGGTTTAGTGGTTTCTAAGCAAACCATCTCCTCCTGGATTTCTAAGGCCATTTCTTTTTGTTATTCTTTTCATGGCAAATAGCTTTCTGCTTCAGTTAAAGCTCATTCTACAAGGGCTGTAGCTACCTCCGGAGCTTTCTTCAAAGGTTTGGATACTAGATCCATCCCTGAAGCTGCTACTTGGTCTTCTGTCCACATCTTTACTAAACATTATAAGCTGGATGTCATTTCCAGAGTCAAGGCAGGATTTGCCAGGGCCATCCATTACGCTTTAGAGGGCTACTCTTCCCTTTCCCCCCATCCTTTTAGTAGGTTTGATAATCTTCCATATAGGTTCATAGGTAGGTACAATATCGGCCCCAAGGGGCCCATGCAAGCCTAGCCAACAAGTTTCCATGGCTTCGCCCCCCAAGAAAGTTATTTTCCTGTGCCACCATCGAGCAGAGAAAACAGAAGTGATCCCTGGGGGGCATTTCCTATTTCCCATCCACTCATCAAGATTTTTCTTGAAGAGTGCTAATGAAGAACTTTGCTTGACATAGATAAGTAGCCTGTTCCAGAGTATGGAAAGTCTTTGGGACAGGAATCTATCCCTCCAGCATGTCCTATTTATTGTGGTGACAAGGTTTAGGTCCCTAGAGGGGTAGCTTGGAGGGATTTGGATTTCTTTAGGTGTAGCATGTCCAGCAGCTCTGGGTTTGACATAGCTTTATATGTTGGGCAGAGATTACCTCGGAGTAGGCGATATGCTACAGTAAAGCTGGAGTTTTTGAGGTGGTCAGTGTAGGGCATTTGTTTGAGGCCAGTAATCCTCTTTGTGAGGTACTTCTGTGGTCTTTCCAGCTGTTGCAGATGTCTTGTGAGGTACATTTCAAAAGGGGGTTTTACTCTATAATGGGTCTGGTCTAATGAGTGTGAAGTAGATGGGAACAATGACCTCTTTTTCTTGGATGAGAACCCTTTTTTGATGAGGTGTGCCATGTAGAAGAACTTCCTAACTACTGTGGCGATGTGACTATCAAAGGAGTGAAATGTCCACCTGGTTCCCAAGGTCTCTTATCACACATTCGGTGTTAAGTAGATTGCTGCCTATGTGGTAGTTCATGGGTACAGAATTTTACCAAAGGGGATGACACTGCACTTTTGGCATTGAGCTTGAGGCCATGGCTCTGACACCAGGCATCTGTCTCAGGGAGGCCCTTCTGTAGGATGTCCACATCATTTGGGGACTTTACTACGGCTCCTAGTTTGCAGTCATCTTAACTTCATTAGCCAGAGGCCTTCTGTTTTAGCCTGTACTTCAGAGAAGTAGATACCAAACAGGAGAGGTCCCAGGACGGAACCCTGTGGTACTCCACTTGTCACTGCTTTGAGGTCAGATTTGGAGTCTCCAACTTTACAGTGTGGGTTTTGTCAGTGAGCCAGTTGGCAACCCATCTTGTGAAGGGAAATTTTTACCTAGTTTAGTGAGTTTAGCTATAATTCCAGAATGGGGGATGGTGTTGAAAGCCTTGGCAAGGTCAAGATAGGCTATGTTAACCACCTTACCCTCATCTACGGGTTTGGTGACTGCCTCAAAGAAGTCGATCAGGTTCAGGAGGCATGATCTACCTTTCCCAAAACCCCAACTGGGTGGGATCCAGAGTTTGAAGGTTACCAATGTCTTTGTCTATGGGTTCCATGATGATGTTTCCCTGGCCTTGGGCCAGGCCCCGCCCGGCTAATAGGTCGATAGTTCCCCGGGGTCAGTGGTGGCTCCCCTTTGTGGAGTGGAATAACTGTTGCTGTGCACCATTCAGTGGGCACAAAGCCTGATGCGAGGCTATTATTGAACATTGTGCTTAAGTGGGGAGCCAGTTATTTCTGAAGTTCGTGTAAAATGCAGCCTGGGATGTTGTCCGGTCCCATGGATGCTGTGTTTTTTGCTTCAGAGAGTGCAGCTTTTACCTGTGTAGTTGTGATTACAGGGACTCTGCATTCTTCCTGTATAGATATGGGCCCTTTAGTGGGTGAGGGGGGGTAAAGTTAGCACTCAACCTATCTGACAGGATGTTGGCAATATCAGTTGGTTCTGTAATTTTCGTGCCTCTGTGCTGTAACTCAGAGCAGATCTGGTTGTTGCCATCGAGATTCTTGACATAGCTATAGAATGCTTTGTGGTTGTCCTTAGAATTAGTGGCAATTTTGTTTTCGTAACTAGCTTTGGAGGATCTTATAAGGGATCTCAGCTTCTTACTGAGGCTGACAGGGAGCTCCTCCACCTGGGATTTTACTCTCTTTTCAACAGTTTCTTCCGCCCGTTGTACAGTTTGTTTATGGCAGGGGACCACCAGATTGGCTTCCTTTTTGGAGGATAGCGCCCTTTGGGTTTTGTTTGGGATAAACGATCCATGCACTCGGAAGTGCTTATAGAGTGCATTTTGTAGGATTCAGCAGTTGTAACTGTATTGTCCATCTGCATGGGTGTCATGAAGTTTACCACTTCTGTCTTAAGAAGCATGAAGTTGGCTTTGGAGACTTTTTTTGGTTTCCTTAATGGGTGTGGGGCAGGATGTTGGGTGTCAAGGGTGATTAGCTTATTGGTCGGACCAAGGGGGAGTTGACTTCAGGTGTGGAACACCGTCACTCATGTTGGTAATGTCTAGGTCTAGGATATTGTTGGGTGGTGGGGTGTGGATAAGTTGATCTAGGGCATTGGGTTTATGAATTCCAGAAAGCGTTGAGCTAAGGAGTTGGTAAAGGGAGCCTTCCCAGTTAATGGTGGGATAGTTGAAGTCGCACATTATTAGGGTGTTTGGTTGAACCCTAATATTTTCCAGTGCATCAAGAAAAGAGGAGTGAGAATCCTGGGGCATGGGGGGGGATCTGTAGCAAACTACAATTTGGATTGCAGTTTTGCCCAGAGTTAGTTGTACTTGGATAACCTCAGATGCATTGTGCTGAGCAACTAGCCTGGAGGTGTGGATATCCTTAATGAATGTGGACACACCTCTGTTTTTGGGGTTTCGTCCAGGTTACATAAAAAAATGTGGTATGAGTTATAGCCTGGTAGTGCAGAGGTGCTCTCTGGAGCCTTAAACCAGGTCTCAGTCACTGCACAGATATTGATGTTCTCCATTTTAAGGAGTGCCTCGAGTGAGGGGAGTTTGAGATTTAGACTTCTAGCATTGAGTAGCATTACCCTCAGTTTTTGCTTGCCTATTCCTGTTGGGGGTGAATTTTGTTATTTTGAACCTTGCCTAAAAAGGCACTATAGGGGCAAGAGCCTTAGCCAGTATCCAGAATCCCAGGAGCGACAGATGCAGGCCATCTGTAGCAAAACATTGGTCTTGACCATGTCATCCCAAGCAGACAGATACTGGATCCCCCTTTGATTGACACCAGAAGCTTAGCCAATTGTTGAAGTCAATCATTTTGTCCTTGTACTCTATCTTTCAGAATGTTATGAATACTGCAACAGTGATGTGGAAGAACTTAGTACAGTTGTGTAAAATCTTACCTTAACAGTAGATGCCCTCCTTTTTACTTTACAGTATTCAGTCCCTCCCTCCAGTACCCTATTGTTTTCCTTCTTCTGTTGGAAACTCTGCTGGCTGAGGGGTCTTTGACTCTCTAATGTTTCTTTTTCCCTTTTGGATGTGCATGTTCTCCTTCTTACTAGTGTGTCTCTAGTTCACCTGGGGCACTTCATTTCTGAGTATGGAGTGTTCATATGTCACCTTTATGCCCTACACCTACATGTAGAGCATATGCCTAACATACAACGCTTGGAGGAAGCAAAGGCTTTGGTATACTGGTTGGATTTTTCCTTCAGGAGATCCCATATGTTTTGAGTACTGCAACAGTGAAAAGGACATCTGCTGTTATGGTAAGATTTTTACAACAGTACTTTTCATTTTTCTTGCCAATGTGATTCCCACTTTATATTTCACCATCTGTTTGTTGTCAGTTTATTGTCACTCTTTGTGCCTACCCTTTTTGTTTGAGGCAAGAAAGTCCTAAGGATTTTTGCAACCATACATCCCTTAGGTATTGCTTTATTCTCATGCCTGGGACATGTATCACGCTTATGATGCAAGAGGGTGATGCCCAAACTTTGATACAATGGTCAGGTGTATGGTATCCTTGACGGGGTACTTCCTCTAGGTAGTGAATACTGCAACAGACATCTACTGTTATAGTAAGCACTTGCACACCTGTTTTATAGTCTGGAAGGCAGACAAAGATATTGACTGTACTTCAGACTTGAAGACCTTTCTGATCCAGCTTAATGCAGATGTTCTTCGTGTTTCACTGTTGCAGTCTTCACATTTGGGGTTTTCCCCGCCAGGGCAGCCCTCCAGCCAATACCAAAAACTTAGTATTCCTGCATCAGTTGCTGTTGCTTGAGGATTGACATCAGGTCATCAGTAGTGTAAAGTAAGGCAGCCGATGCCATTACATCAGTCTTTATTGCCATGGAGCCCGAAGCAGAAGCAATTTTCACTAATGCCGGGTGTCCCTACCTGAGTTTTCGCCCCTGAATTGAAGTTGAAGTCTTCCAAAGTGAAGTACCCTGCTGGGGATCCTTTTTTTTGCACTAACTGATGTCAGAAAAGTTAATAATTGTTTCACTTGTGGAAAGCAAATGAGACTTGCACTCTTACTGCATCACTTGTTTAGGCCCAGACCACGGGGTTGTCACTTCTGTGCTTAGTCCAGAGCTATCCGCCCTCGGGCCATTATTGTATCCAGATATTTTTGTTTGTCCTCAAATTCCCATATGGCTTTGGTAAGCCATCCAACAGCAAATCTTCGAAAAAAGTAAAGATAGAGACAGACCGCAATTTCCCAAAACCCTTTTGATACGCTTCCATTAAGCTAGTCATCAGTCTTCCCTACTCAGTGAGGTGCTTTTGCAGCCTGTGATGCCCCCTGCAGTTGATTTGCAGGCCCCTGCCAAGACCCTTTAGTCTGGTATGCCACAAAAATCTTCTTCAACTATGGATCATGCGGGGGCCCCTACCTTAGATGGGTCTGAAGCCGCTGAGCAGGCGCTGGCTTCCGAGGAAGTCCTTTGCACTACCCAATCTCAACACAAACCGACGCCTTTTGCGATTACCGTTTTTTCAAAACGACAGAGTTTCTTAGGCCCAGAGTTAACCACACCCAGGAAACCGACAATCCACTCTCAGGGCCTGCTACCTTGCCTCAGTCTCAAATGCTTAAAATGGCGGAAGACCTTATCATGCTGATCAGGGGGGCCCAAGCTACCCCCAAAAGGAAAAAAGATCTGTCCCATGTAGTTTTGTCTGAACAAGAGTCAGATGAATCTGATGCATCTGACTATGAAGACATACAACCCCTCTCCACTTATGAAGATTCTGATGCAGAGGACTCCATTCCTTCAGCCTGTCCCCCATAGGATTTTTCCTTTGAGAAAACCCTGCATACCTTAAGGCACCATTTCCAATCGGAGAGTCAGGACTACCCTCAGTTTAAAAAAAGACTGGGAATTCCTAGATCTTCTGGAACACAGACCCTTTGGGCCCCCCCCACCAGTCCTGGATGCTGTGTAGGGTGGTTTCCTTGAATCCAGCTTGACTCCTGATGCCCTACCTCCTGCTCCCATAAAACCAGACAGGTACTGTAGAGTCCCTGACTCACACAAATATCTTTTTAAAAATCCAACAGCTGATCCTGAAATCATTTCTCCCCAAAAAGGGATTAAAGCAACCTCTGCTAAGAATCCCACCCCCTCAGACAAGGATTCCTGAGCATTAGACAGATGGGGTAAAAAAGTATACACCTCAGCTACTTTTGCTATCAGGGCACTAAATTGTCAGTTCCATATGCTGAAATTTCAGCAACATACCTTGGAACTCCTTAAACAAAAAATGTCTTCCTTTCCTGCTTGGGCAAAATCTAAAGATGTTATGTAGTTGTGTCTCGCCGTAATTCTTGCTGGATGGGTTCGAATTTTCTCTGACTGGGTGATACTAAAGCTCGAGGGGTTTTCTGGCTCGAGGCTAGCCCCCATCCCATGGTGCCTCACGGCAATTCCCAGATTTCATTTGGAAAAGCTTGGGGTTTTGTCTTACTGGCTGGGTAAGCAAAACGATTTTTACTGTATTTAGTCTTTTCTACCCTTTTTCTATAGAAAGATTTTAACAAGAGGGAGGAGCACAGGGTGACGTACAAGAGTGGAGGAAGATGCACACAGGTGGGTTATATCTTATGTAGGAGGGGCCCGTTTGAAGGAGATTAGAGACTGTAAAGTGGTGACCGGAGAAAGTGTAGTTAGGCAGCATAGCATGGTGGTTTGTAGGATGGGGTGATCAAAAAAGGAGGAGGAGTGTGAGGGCAGCACCAAGGATCAAATGGTGGAAATTGAAAAAGGGTCATTTTGAGGTGGAGTTCAGGGGGGAATTAAGACCATCACTGGGTGGCAGTGAAAAGTTACCAAATAGCTGGGTAACTACAGCAGAGCTAGTAAGGAGATGGCTAGAAAGGTGCTTGGTATCACATCTAGACAGAGGAAGGACGACAAGGAGACATGGTGGTGGAATGAGGAAGTACAGGAGAGTATACAGAGAAACAGGTTGGCAAAGAAGAAGTGGGATTGTCGGGATGAAGAAAGTAGACAGGAGTATAAGGAGATGAGGTGCATGGCAAAAAGAGAGGTGGGGTAAGGCATATATGAAGAGTTGTATGAAAAGTTGGACACTAAGGAGGGGGAAAAGGATGTGTACCAATTGGCTAGACAGAGGGACCGAGCTAGGAAAGATGTGCAGCAGGTAAAGGTGATAAAGGATAATGAGGGGAAAAATACTCCCAGGAGAATGCGTTGAGGGGGTGGAAAGAGTAGTTTGAGGGGTTGATGAATGAAGAGAATGAGAGGGAGAGAATGTTGGATGATGTAGGGATAGTGAATCCAGAAGTGTAATGGATTAGCAAGGATGAAGTAAGGACAACTATGAAGAGGATGAAGAATGGAAAGGCTGTTGGTCCAGATGACATACCTGTGGAAGCATGGAGGTGTTTAGGTGAAATGGCAGTGGAGTTTTTAAAATTGTTTAATGAAATCTTGGAAAGTGAGAGGATGCCTGAGGAATGGAGAAAAAATGTTTTGGTACCGATTTTTAAGAATAAGGATGATGTGCAGAGTTGTAGTAACTACAGAGGGGTTAAATTGATCAGTCACAGCATGAAGTTATGAGAAAGAGTAGTGGAAGCAAGGTTAAGAAGGGACGTCATGATTAGTGATCAGCAGTATGGTTTCATGCTGGGGAGCACTACAGATGGGTCTTTACTCTGAGAGTGTTGATGGAGAAGTACAGAGAATGTCAGAAGGAGTTGCATTGTGTTTTGTAGACTTAGAGAAAGCATATGACAGGGGGGGGAGTTGTGGTATTGTATGAGGAAGTCAAGTGTCAAAAAGTATGTTTGTGGTACAGGATATGTTTAGGGTAGTGTGACAGCGGGGAGGTCCTGGGAGTCGGATGTGTTTAAGGTGGAGGTAGGGTTACATCAAAGATCAGCTCTGAGCCCTTATTTGCAATGGGGATGGACAGGTTGACAGATGAGATCAGACAGGAGTCCCCCTGGACTATGATGTTTGCAGATGACATTGTGATCTGTAGTGAGAGTAGGGAGCAGGTGGGGAGACCCTGGGAGGTGGAGATATGCTCTAGAGAGAAGAGGAAAAAAGGCCAGCAGGACTAAGACAGAATATATTTTGTGAATGAGAGGGAGGATAGAGGAATGGTGAGGATGCAAGGAGTAGAGGTGGCAAGGTGGATGAGTTTAAATATTTGGGGTCAGTAGTTCAGGTAACAGTGAGTGTGGAAGAGAGGTGGGAAAAGAGTACAGGCATGATGGAGTGGGTGGAGAAGAATGTCAGGAGTGATTTGTGACAGACAAGTACCTGTATGAGTGAAAGGGGAAAGGGCTACAAGAGGGTAGTGAGACCAGCTATGTTATATGGGTTGGAGACAGTGGCACTGACAAAAAAGGGAGGAGTCAAAGCTGGATGTGGCACAATTAAAGATGTTAAGATTTGCACTGGGGGTGATGAGGGTGGACATGATTTGGAATAAGTATATTAGAGGGTCAGCCCAGGTTGGAAGGTTTGGAGACAAAGCCAAAAGGCACGATTCGTTGGTTTGGGCATGTGCTGAGGAGGGGTGCTGAGTATATTGGGAAAAAAATGCTTTGGGTGAAGCTACCAAGTAACAGGAAAAGAGGAAGGCCTAAGATAAGGTTTATGGATGTGGTGAGAGAGGACATGCAGGTGGTTGGTGTGACAGAGCAAGATGCAGAGGACAGGAAGAAATGGAAACAGGTGATCTGCTGTGGGACCCCAGTGGGAACAAAAGAAGATGATATATATCTAGATAGTTTTCTTATCTCTTGTGGGCTGGGAAAGTTTTTCAACCCCTATTCCCCTTAGGACTATTGGCTCATTTAAGTTAGAGGGGCCCTTTTCCCCCCTGTGTGTGTGTGACTGCTTTAAAAAGGAAAAAAAAAATTATCTCCTTTCTTCTCACCTTTAAATTGTAGTTAATACTTTACTGTTGTTATCTTTTTTCTTTGTTTCTTAGTATGTCTAAAGGTAAAGATAAGGATCGAAGGATCATTGTCCTTGGGTTCAAAATGTGTGATAAGAAAATGTCTCTTACAGACAGACACACCAGTTTTTGTATATTTTCCTTGGCAAAGCCCATTTACAGGAAACCTGCACCTTCTATCACGCTTTTAGTACAAGAGTTTTGAATGAGAGGAAAGAAAACTCATTGACAGAGGTCTCATGACCAGTTCCTTCCAGGAACAGCTGGAGCTTGGTCAGGCAGTGCCAAAATCATCAGAGAAAATCATCTTCCCCGGCTTTGGAGCCGACAAAAAAGACTAAAGCTTCGGAACCAAGAAGTTTCAGTTCCAACTCAGCTTCATCTACTTCAGTGCCATCAATTTAATCAGTTCCGAGGCAATCTTAGGTACCAAAAATTTTGCCTGACATCGAGACTGTATCTCCTATATTGAGATCTCCTATTTGGAGAGAATGTCTCCTTCTGTCTCCACCAGATCTTCCAGGACCCTATCAGATGAGGACATCGGGGGGTGTTGAAGAGGTTGCTTGGGTCCAGCTCTGGCTAGAAAATTGGCCCCCCCAGACCCAAGGTCTCGGAGCCGACCTCCTTTACCACTGTTCCTCCTCCGACTGCTTCCTCTGAGCCAGTTAGCCCGATTCCTCTGTCTTCAACTCTTTGGCTCTGGGGATTCAACCTGTTTTTCGGGGCCAACTGTATCCTCGATGGCCCTGTCTGGGCGAGTTCTTGGAGCCGACTCTCTTGTGTCAACTCCAAGGGGGAAGTCACCCTGTGTTCTTGTTGGAACCGACCCTCCCTCTCGGAGCCTCGGCTCAACTCAGCTCAGCTCCCACTTCTGCTTTGGAGCCCTTCCTTCTTGTTGGGGTCGACCATCTGCCCCCGGGGCAGAGGTCTTCGAGTGGGGGGGCATTTTAAAAAAGCATTGACCTCTCCAGATTCAGTGGAAACCGTCCCGAGGAGGCCAAACAAATTTATGACAGCACCTGAGGACAAGCCTTTCCTTAGTAAGGGAGTTCCAGTTGATACTATGGTGGCAGTAGCAGCCACCAAGAAGGAATTATTCCCTTTAAAAATCCATCCTCCTAACAGGGAGTCCAGGATGATGGATAGGTATGGGAAATGTACATTTTCTTTGGGGATTTACATTAAGATCGCTGAATTACCTGACTCATTTTACTTTTTCAGAGGGGTCTCCTGAAAGAGTTAGGAGATGCCCTCCAGGGTTCAGTAGCTCTGGGTTCCATGGATAAAGTTTCTACACAGCCCCCATCCTTACTTCCATAGCTAACTTCTCCATGAGGCTGATCTCATATGTGACAGATGGAGCGAGTAGGGCAGCCGCAGGGAATATCCCTCAGGAGACATTCGTGGATGCATTGTAATTTTACGGAATCCTTCAAGTCTTCCTTCACTCATGTTCCCCTTTTATAGTTCATTTCTTTTTGGGCCCCAAGTGAAAGAGACTTTGACTAGGTGTGAGCAGGAAGGGGAAAAACCTTATCTGCTGTCAGAGTCCGTTTCTCTCTCCCGTCCAGACCCTATTCCAAGGGTAATACAGGAGGAAAAATGTGGTTCCACAAATCCCAAAAAAGTTTCCCTCAGGCACAAGGTCAACCCTCCCCCAGATGCAGAGGGGGAGGATATAATGGAAGATGCCCCTCGGCAGAGGAGTCCCCAACATCAGGGAGACAGAGAAGCCTTCTCTGATCGTCCCTTCCATCAACCCTGAGGGGGTTTCCCGACCGTCATCTCTGGAGGCAGTCGGGGGCTTTTCGCTGTACCCAAACACCTGGCTATCACTCAAGATTGTTGGGTGCACACAATAATATCCAGAGGGTTACCTGATTCCCTTTATTTCCAAACCCCCAACAACCCGGTCTCTTCCAGACGTACCACCCATCCAACTAGACCGTGCAACATCAGAGGTCATCTCGGGTACAAAAAAAAGTCAACCAAGAAGTCTCTGCAGAGAAAGTAGGATCCGAACTTACTCTCAATTCTTTTTTGTTCCAAAAGACAGGGGGCTGAAGATCAGTTCTAGATCTCAGCAGGTTCAACAAGCATGTAAGAAAATCAAAGTTACGAATGGTCACTCTGCAGTCAATATTTCCCTTTATTTGGAAAGACAACTGGATGTGCTCAATCGATCTCCAAGATGCATACTACCACATCAAAATGGACAGGCCCAGGAGACACTTGCGCTTGGGAGCCAGTCATTTTCAGTTCAGAACACTGCCCTTTGGCCTCTACAGCCCCAGAGTGTTTACCACATGCATGGCAGTGGTAATGGCTCACCTGAGACGTCAAGGATTCCAGGTGTTTCCGCCCCAGATGACTGGCTCTTCACTGCTAAACCCAAACATCAACTGATAAGGACCAGGGCGAGTCTCTATCCTTGTGCACCAGTCTAGGCATCACTGTCAACTTGCAAAAATCAGTCTTATCTCCCTCGCAGCAAATTTTATATCTAGGCTTAGAAATAGACACAACCACCATGTCAGTAAGGCTAACACAGGAAAGAGTGGAATCTCTCCCGTCAGGTCAGATCCTTACTAAACAAACAGAGTCCAGGCCAGAGTAGTCCTTCATCTCCTAGGCACTATGGCTTTCGCCATCCTATTAGTTCCTCTTGCTCGCCTAAAGAGGATTCTCCAATGCTGCTATTTGCACAATGGTCGATGCAAGGCCTTCCATTGTCTCACCAGATATTAATAAAAAGCATGCAAAAAGGATCTGACATGGTGGTTACACACAAAACAACTTGTCCCTAGGTTGTCCACTTGTTCCTTCCCCCAAAAGAAAGCAGTTTTGACCATGGTCGCTTCCCAGATGGGGGGGGGGGCATTATCTGGGAATGACAGTCCAAGGTACTTGGCAGAACCCAGAACCACTTGCACATCAATGTTTTGGAGGTGAGAGCGGTGCTGTATGCATTGCAAGAACTTTCCCTTCCCACTGGGATGATTGTGATTCAGTCAGACAAAAGTCTGTCATGTGGTACATAAACAAACAAGGGGAACCAGGTCTTATCCGCTTTGCAGAGGCCTTAAGAGTTTGGAATTGGGCGATGGATACTCAACGCTTCCTGATAGCAATGCATATCCCAAGGAAATCCAACATAATAGCAGACAAACTCAGCCGAGCAATTCTGATGCCTCATGATTGGTCCCTGAATCCAATGGTTGCAAAGAGATCTTTAGATGAGGCCAGCCTTGCTGTGATCTTTTTGCCACTCACCTGAACACCAAATGCAGCAGCTACTTTGCCCTCATTCCCCATCCGGGGATGTCACCCAGGGATGCTCTAGTTCACGATTAGGACTTCTTTGTGCCTTTCCTGCTTTTCCACTCATCCCCCAAAATAATACAGAAAGCAAGACAGTTAAGGAGTTCCTTGATCCTCATTGCTCCTTACTGGCCTCGACAAGTTTGGTTTTCCCTTCCCTTTCCTCTTGGAGGAACAATGGATTCTGGAAACTCCAGATCTCCTGATTCATCAATCGGGACAGTTCCATCCCTCCATCCACACCCCCAAATTGACAGCATGGCTGCTCCAGTTCCACTAATTTTTCCCAGGGTTTTTTTTTTTTAAATTTTTCCCTTTTAAACCCCTTTTTGGTTTTTTCCAAAACACCAATCCTAAAATTTCCATCCCAAATTTAAAACCTTCCACTCAAGGAAAAACCTTAAATTAAATTTTCCCCCCACCAAAAGGAAAAGGCCCTTTGTCCCCAATACCTGTATTGAATCTAGGAATCGTTCTGAGCTTCCTAGGTTGATCAAAGCTGGCATTCCACTGAAGAAGAAGCAGCAGAAAACTAAGCAAATTCCTGCCATTGCTAAAGATCCTCAAGAGGGAATGGCAGGACTTTACTCTGGGCTTGTTCAGTGCCCTTATGGCCTTAAGACGATATCAAGGGGTGTCTCTTCCTGGTTCACCTTGGTCATCTACTCCAGCCAAAAGGACAAGGGAGTCTTATTCTTCAGATGAGGAGGTGAATTCAGGAGATCAGTGGTTTGGTTGGATTACTCCTCATAAATTACCTCTCCTTTAGACTGTGTGTCTGAAGAGGATTCCTTGAGTTCTGACTATTCCTTTGAGGAGTTGTCCTTTGGAGGACACAGTAGTTTGCATGATGGAATATTTTAAATGGGATTGCTCACAAGTCTCTGATATTCAAAAGCAGTATTATGAGCTGTTGCAGATGGAATCTCTTAAACCTTCTGCTGTCCTCCTGTGTTGGATGCCTTATTGGATTCATTTATAGCTGCTGCTTTGACTCCTGATTCCCAACTTCTGGCCCCTAAGAAACCCAACAGTTTTTATTAAGTGCCTGAGGCCCGTAAGTACCTTTACAAGTGTCCTTCACACACTGCTGTGATCATTTTCGGCTGACAAGCCATCCAAGCTTTTGCCCTTTTCCAGACTCCTTCCTTCTGCTAAAGATAGTAGGGCTGTAGAGAAGCTGGGCAAAATAAGTGTATACTTTTGCCACCCTAGCCTTCAGGACCATTAATTATCAAACCCATATGACCAGGTATGGTTTGGCCCTTTTGTCACAGTTGGGGGGAGGGGTGCCTGACCTTTTGTACCATGAAGGAAGGACTGCTGTCCTCTCCTTATTAAGTTCCACTTCTCAGGTTGTCCGTCAATCAGTTGATGCATCCTCTAGAGCTGCTGCTGCTCATTCAGTTATGAAGTGGTACTCTTGCCTTCACCTCCAGGCTTTACCTGATGATACTAAGGCCAAGCTCCTAAATGCTCCTTTGGACAATCTATATCTTTTTGGTACAGCTCCTGCTGACTTGTTTAAGACTCTACAAGACAAAGTTTGAGGTAGATCCAGGATCTTAAGTAAATCTTTGTTTCTCCCATACCCAAATTTCAGAATAACTATCCCTGTAAGTCTGCCATTGTACATAGGCAAGCTCATCAGCCTTCTAATGGGAAGTGTTCTTAGGCTTATTTTTGCTGATAAGCTCACCCAGACTTCTTAGACTCAAAAGCGCTGTTTTCAGAACAAATCTTCCTCCGTCTTGCATATTTTCTTCTCTTTCCCTTGGCCAGGTTCTGTCTGTCAGGCTTCCTCTATCTCTCCCTGTCTGGCAACAGATAACGTCAGACTTTTGGGTTCTGTCCATTATTTGTCAAAGTTATTTTATGCTGTGGAAATCCCTTCCACCTTTCTCAGGCCTTCCTCCACCACCTCCAAACTAGCTAGACTATTTTCTGGAGTTCTGCAGGATTTACTAGATCACAGTACCATTTAGCCTGTTCCACTATCCCAGAGAGGAACAAGGTTTTACTCCAGAATGTTTCTGGCTACCAGAAGAGAGATATCCTGGAGACAGGTCATAGATCTTTACTTCCTAAGTACATTTCTAAAAATGTTTTCCTTTTTGATTTTTCCCTCCAGACTCTATTTCCCTTACTACTTCAATGGTCTTTTAAGGATGCCAATCTTCATATTCCTAGTCACCATCTTTTCAGGAAGTTTTTCTTCCTCATATTTTCATTTATCTGCTTTGCCCTTTGGCCTTTCTGTGGCCCCAAGGGTGTTCACCAAATGTCTGGCCCCATTCATAAGTTTTTGCTGGCTTCAGGGAATCCATATATTCACATATCTGGTTGATCTGCTTCTTCAGGCTCCCTCCCATAACAGACCTTTGTAGGATCTGAATTTCACTCTGCTCCTTTTGTGTGCAGTCTGAGATTCAACATCAGTCTCAAGAAGTCCAGTCTGACTCCTTCTCGAGATCACATTTTTCAGGGTTGCAGAATTAAAACCATTTCAATGTTGGCTTCTCTTCCTCCTTCCAAGGTTTTGTCATTAACAACCTACTTCCAGTCAGTGCTTCTTCTTTCTTTTATTTCTGCAAGGGAATTTCTAAGAATCTGGGGGTTCTTGACATCTACCATTCCCATGCTTCCCTTTGCCAAGTTTCACATTGGGAACTTCAGTGGTATCTAAAGACAGCTTGGATCCAGCATTGCCACCCTCTGGAGTTTCCAGTTACCTTACTTCCTTGCCACTGGTGGATTCAGCATGTCTCCCTTAATCCAGGACTGCCTTTTCAGACTCCTCTCCCTTCTCAGGAGCTATTTACAGATGGTTCTGATCTAGAGTGGGGAGCATATTCCAACAGTCTGAGGGTTCAGGGTCTTTTATGGCCTTTAAATCAGAGGTCAAACCACATTAACATTAAAAAGAAACATTAAAAAAATGAGGGTGCTCATTCTTGCTCTTCAGGCCTTACATTCTCTTTGGTTTCCAGGCCCTTTAAAGGTCTTTACAGACAATATCACAGTCATGTAGTGCATCAACAAACATTGAGGAACTTGGTCTTATCTTCTTTGCAGGTTAGCCCTTCAGGCCTGGGATTTGGATGTCATCCAGCGGGTAACCCTTAAGGCAGTCTGCATCCCTTCAGAACACAACTTACTGACAGACTCCTTGAGCAGGACCCGGACACAACCTCATGAATGGATGCTTCATAGAGAGGTGTTTCTGGACATAGTACATTGGTGGGGTAGTCCTCAAGTGGATCTTTT
This sequence comes from Protopterus annectens, assembly GCF_019279795.1. Taxonomy (NCBI): domain Eukaryota; kingdom Metazoa; phylum Chordata; order Ceratodontiformes; family Protopteridae; genus Protopterus; species Protopterus annectens. The sequence goes on along the minus strand of NC_056741.1, from coordinate 1,146,636,124 downwards.
TACCTCCTCTCTGAGCAGGCAACTTCCTTGCTTCTGTTCCATAATCCCAAGTCCTCTGACTTGGAAGGCGGAAGCCATGTCTTCTTGGAAGGAGATGTTTCTCTGTGCTTACCCTCCTCTTCTTCCTAGGGCCCTGTACAAGATCAGGAAGGACTCCCCAAGAATCTTGCTGGTGATTCCCTTTTGGACCAGACAGCACTAGTTATTCCCTTTTGGACCAGACAGCACTAGTTATTCTTCCTCTTTCACCTATCCAGAGCAGTCACAAGTTACGTTACCAGATGGATCTTGTCTTTCATTCACCATCAGTTGTCCACTCTTCAGTTGACACTTTGGGTTATAGGATTTTGATCCCACTTAAACACCACTTTTCTAATTACGTGCTTGGGGTTCTGCATGAGGCCAGAGAGCCCATTGCCAGAAAATCCTATATAGCTAAAGGGAAAAGATTTTCTGTTTTGTGTCTTAATCATCACCAGGATCCCTTTTCAGTGGGGTCCCTTTGGTCTTTTCTTGTGTGAACTGCTCCATGCTGGCTTAGCATATTCTGTTAAAGTTCACTTGTCAGCAATCTCTGCTTGTCTGCCCTTGAACCCACATTTGGCCTCTTGTTATGAGGTCAGACAATTTCTTAAAGGCATCCTTAATATCAGACCTCCCAAGAAAACATAATGTGAGAGTGTTCAATCTCGCCTTTGTTCTTACACATGGGTTCGGAGCCGATCCTCGGCTCCGTGCCGGCCGACTGCAAGCTCTGCATCGAGAAGAAGCTCGAGGACATCTAATACCCACAATCCCCCTCTGCCTTTACCTCAGATCTAGTTTGCCGCTGCTGCATTCGCATCGCTGGAGGCTAGCTCGAGGGTTTTCAGATAAGATTTTAACTTTTTTGGTTAAATTTTCAAGAGAACTTGTTTAAGATCACTAGTTATTGTAGTTAGTGTATGGTGTGTGAGTAGAGAGAAATTCTCGGTACCGTTAACTTAGTTTAACTTAGTTTAACTATATAACCGGTATAGAGTTTTTCGGGGCCTACCACCCCTACTTGGATTGACAAACGGACTTACATATCTACCGGATTTGACTGTTTTTCCTGGATTGACTGTTACTGGACTTGACTGTTTTTTCTCTTACTTCATTATGTCTGAGAAAATGAAATCTGGTTTCAAACGTTGCCAGTGTGGCCAAAAGATGTCAGTCACGGACAACCACAGTTCCTGTGTCTACTGCCTTGGCCCTCTCCACTTACAAGAGGACTGTTCTATTTGTCACTCTTTTAGTGGGAGGGTCATGACAGATAGGCGCAGGAAACTGATGGACAGAGGTTTGTTGAAACCCTCTTTCCAGGAGGCTCTGGATGCTTCAGACCAGGCATCCAAATCCTCGAGGGAATCGAAGACGTCGGAGCCCAAGTCATCGGCTCCGAGCTCTTTGGGTAAAGTTAGATCACCGGTTCCACAGACTTCGGGGCCGAGTGTTCAACTGTTGGCAGTTTCCGAGCCTCGGGTCTTGGAACCGGTGACGGAGCTCCCTCCACCGACTCTGTTGAGGTCGGCTCCGTCTTCGATCCCTTCGACTCGTTCTTCCAGGCCCCTTTCCGACACCGATGTGGACCGTGTGGTGCAGAAATTGATGGAGCATACGGCCCTATCCAAGCTTATCTCGGTCTCCTCTCAGTTGATGTCGAGACTTGAAGGCCTGCCACTATCTCCATCTGTTCCTCCTCCGAGACCTGTCCAGTCTTCGAGCCGAAGAAGCTGAACTGATGATTGTGGAGCCCTCGGTGCCAGAACCGTCTTTTCTCGGTCGGCACCGTTCACCTCGACTCCATCCGATCCGGTACTGGAGTCTCGGGGCCGAAGATCCATCCTTGGTTCCGGGACCGAGTCTCGGACCGATGTTTCGGTTCCGACTCTCCTCTCGGAGCCTCGGCGGATCGACTCGGTTCCGTCCTCGGGTCGGTGCCTTCGGTTCCTGTTTCGGGATTCTTCCCATTTCTTCGAACCGGAGATACCTCGACTCGGGACCCGGGGCCTTCGACCTCATGAGGAAGGTGTTGTCTACCCAGACAACCACATCTGCAGGAACAGCTTCTCCTCCCCACAAAGGACCGTTATCCTCCTCTGCACCCACGGCCACATCCAAGCATCGGGCACCAGTGTCTCAGCCACCCCTGGAGGGTGCCCCCTCTTCCTCGGAGGCTTCTTCGGATGCTCCCCACGAAGAAGTCCCTAGGAAAAGATTGTGTAAGAGGAGACACTTGGATTCTCCACAAGAATCCTTGACATCTGATACTGACTTAGATGAGTCAGAAGGGTCCCCTAAGTCACCTTCAGAAGATGTCTCTTTTTCTGACATCTTGGAGATCCTAAAACAGAGAGGTGACTGGCAATCCCTCCCCCCTTCTGAGGATGAGTCAGTGTTGCTGAAGGCATTTGGTGCTCGCCCTTCCTCCTCCTGGGTCACTCCGCCCTTCGATGAGTTAATGGAGTTGATTGCTCGAAGGGCGTGGGAGACACCTGACACAGTGGAACCAGTCCCTAGGAAGCCAAATAAGTACATTACGGCACCACAGGACAAGGCTTACCTCACTAAAGGAGTTCCAGTAGACGCCATGGTGGTGGCAGCGGCCACGAAAAGGAGATGTCGGAGTCTTCCTCATCTGTCCATCCGCCTAACAAAGATTCTAGGACCATGGACAGATACGGGAAGCGCATTTTCAGTTCAGCGGCTTTCTCTATGCGTTCCCTGAACTATTTGACTCATTTTACACGCTACAGAGGGATCTAGTCAAAGAGTTGGGAGATACCTCCAGGGTACTACAGATGCTGCTGTTTCAGAGAAAGTTACAGCACATCTCACCCTTACATCCATTGTAAACTCGTCCATGAGGCTGATATCCTCGCAGCTGAAGGATCGGTAGGGCAGCGGCTTCAGCGATTGCTCTTCGTAGGCAGTCCTGGATGCGCTTATGTTCTTGGAAGCCTTCAAGTCTTCCTTTACTAACGCCCCATTTGATGGAGCCACACTTTTGGCCCTAATGTAAAGGAGACCCTTACCCGGTGTGAACAGGAGGGAAAGACTCTGTCTGCTGTCGGAGTCCGTTTTCCACCCTTCCAGACCGTACCTCAAAGGGCAACGTGGTGGGAAAATGTGGTTTCAAAACCCCAAGGATCTTTCCCAAACACACAGGGTGATGCCCTCTAGAGGCAGGGGCAGAGGTGGAAGACGCCGCCCTGGCGGCAGAGGGTCCGCAAAACCAAGGTGACAGGGATAACCTCCTGGCAAACCTTTTCAGCACTCCTGAGAGGAGGCCCGACTGTCCTGCTCTGGAGGCAGTCGGGGTCGCTTAGCTTTATACCCTCGGGCCTGGCAACACCTTTCTTCAGACAATTGGGTAAAAAGCGTAGTTACCAGAGGTTACAAAATCCCATTTCTATCCACACCCATTCCAAAGAAAACTCCCAGATGTACCACCCCATCTGCGAGACCCAGCAGCTACAGAAATTTCAAAGCTGCTAGAAAAAAGAGTCATCCAACCAGTCCCAGCGGACCAAATAGGATTCGGAACTTACTCAAGGTTCTTTTTAGTTCCAAAGAAAACAGGGGACTGGAGGCCGATTCTGGACCTAAGCCATCTCAACACCTTTATCAAGAAGGAAAAGTTCCGAATGGTCACGCTTCAATCGATCCTTCCATTCTTACGGAAGGACGACTGGATGTGCTCGATAGATCTAAAGGACGCACTACCACATCAAAATGGCCAGGGCGTCCAGGGATCATTTGCGCTTCCGGCTGGGAGCCAGTCACTATCAGTTTCGAGCCCTGCCCTTTGGTCTGACTACAGCCCCAGGGTCTTCACCAAATGCATGGCAGTGGTAGCGTCTCATCTGAGGCGCCTAGGATTCCAGGTGTTTCCGTATCTGGACGACTGGCTCCTGTCTGCCACCACCAGGCGTCAACTGATACAAGCCAGGGATTACACCCTACAACTTTGTACACACCTTGGAATTTCAGTAAATTTGAAAGTCCTTGCTACAGCCATCACAGCATATCTTATTCATAGGAGCGGAATTAGATACGCACCATTTAGTTCTAAAACTTCCTGCAGAAAGAATAGTGGCACTTCAATTCAACATTTCCCTTCTGCTATCGTCCAGAAAGTCACCGGCAATAATTGTTCTGAAAGTCTTGGGTCTCATGGCAGCTTCTCTCATTGCGATACCATTGGGAAGACTGCACATGAGAGTGCTACAATGGCTTCTGTTTGCACAATGGTCATTCCAACAACTTCCACTGACTCACGAAATATTGATAACGAAAATATGCAAATCACACCTAATGTGGTGGTTACAGACTTGCAACCTATCCAGCGGAAGACCATTTGTGCTACCCGCACGTCAGCGACGATAACCACGGACGCTTCCCTGATAGGGTGGGGGGGCATCTTTCAGGGACAGACAGTCCAAGGCGAATGGACCAATCTGGAGTACAATCTGCACATCAATGTTCTGGAGTTGAGGGCAGTGTTTTGGCGTTGCAACACTTTGCTCCCCTTCTTCCTCCAGGGACCATTGCAGTTCAGACAGACAACATGTCCGTAGTCTGGTACATAAACAAGCAAGGGGAACCAGGTCTTACCAACTATGCAGAGAGGCCATGAGAATTTGGCAATGGGCAGAGTCCACGGTCGCTTTCTGATTGCAACGCACATCCCGGGTCATCCAACGCCATAGCCGACAGGCTGAGCAGGGCAATACTATTGCCTCACGAGTGGTCCTCAAACAGTCAGTTGAGAAGGATTTTTCGCAAATGGGGCCAGCCTACCTGCGATCTGTTTGCGTCTCCAATGAACGCCAAATGCAGGAGCTACTTTGCCCTATTACCCCTCCAGGGAAGTCCCCAGGGACGCTGGTGCACGATTGGCCCCGGGTCTCCTATATGCTTTTCCTCCATTTCCCTGATTGCAAAGTTTCTACAGAAAGCCAACAACCTTCAGAGGACTATTATTCTCATTGCTCCGTTCTGGCCTCGTCAAATTTGGTTCCCCTTTCTATTGCATCACCGCATTCGGGGACCTTGGATGCTGGACCCAGAGCCAGATCTACTGACTCACTCGTCAGGAGTTCCTCACCCATCTCTAGAATCTCTCCATCTAGCAGCTTGGCTGTTCCGCTTCCCTTTCTAGCCAGGTCGGTTCCCTTACATCGGGCGGTTCAAGATATTTTAGTAGCTTCTCATAAGGTTTCCACTACAAAGACTTACACCAGTAAGTGGAAACGTTTTGTCTTTTGGGCAGAGTCACATCATTTGGACCCTGTTATAGCTCCGTTAAACAAGGTTTTAGAGTTCTTGACTGAACTATTTCATGAAGGAGCTTCCCGGCTACTTTAAGAGTACAGTTAGCTGCCATTTCTAACTATCATGTAGAGGAATGTGGTGCCTATTATGGCTCACAGACTTTGTAAAGCCTTTTAAAAGGTTCTTTTCATATCAGACCACCAGTCAGAAGTCCGGCATCACCGTGGAATTTGAACTTGTTGCTCTCTAAATTGATGTTGCCACCTTTTGAACCAGCCTCAAGTTGCACATTGAAATTTTTGTCATGGAAAACTTTATTTCTAGTGGCCATTACATCTGCTAGGCAGTGTCTGAGCTTCAGGCCCTTTCTGTCAAACATCCTTATTTAATATTTCATTCTGACAGAGTATCCCTACGCACTGATCCATCTTTTCTCCCCAAAGTTTGTTCTTCTAGTAATATTAATCAGTCCATTGAATTACCCACCTTCTTTAAGAACCACTCTAATAAATTGGAGTATATGTTGCACAAACTGGACGTCCATAGACAACTCAGATTTTATTTGGATAGAACAAAAGATCACAGGAAATCTGATCAACTATTCCTAGCCTTTGCTGACAGCAGAAAAGGTCTTGCAGTTACGAAACGAACTCTTTCTAAATGGCTAACTGACTGTATCACATATGTTTATGAGACCTCTAATCAAACATTATCAGCAAAACCCAAAGGACATTCCACCAGATCAGTTTCTACATCTTTGGCTCACGCAGCTCGCTTACCACTAGACACTATTTGTGCGGCTGCTACTTGGGCTAAACCACATACATTTATATCTCATTACAAAGTAGACAGGGTTTCTAGGGATAGGGCAACCTTTGGTTCCACTGTGCTCAAGAACGTTCTCCCTTGAGTTCCTCAGGATCATGGAGCTAGGGACGCTACCCATGTGTAAGAACAAAGGCGAGATTGAACACTCTCACATAAAGAAGTTATGTCCTTACCATAACGTTCCATGTGGAGTGTTCATCTCGCCTTGGTTATTACACTCCCACCCTTCCCACCCTTAGGAAGAACGTTCGATTTGGTGCCTGGTCTGGAGTATTCTCCTTCTGCTGTTGCAGTATTAGTGTTTCTATTATACCCTTGGTATGTTTGTATATATGTACTTTTATGTATATAGTTTGGCATGTGTGCGTGCTTTATGTCTGGTTTGCTTGCAAACTAGATCTGAGGTAAAGGCAGAGGGGGATTGTGGGTATTAGATGTCCTCGAGCTTCTTCTCGATGCAGAGCTTGCAGTCGGCCGGCACGGAGCCAAGGATCGGCTCCGAACCCATGTGTAATAACCAAGGCGAGATGAACACTCCACATGGAACGTTATGGTAAGGACATAACTTCTTTTTCCTTTTGCTTGGGATCTTAATTTTGTCCTTGGAAAAACTGACTGAAGCTCCGTTTGAGCTCATCTGTTCTTTGCAACACTGCACCTAGAAGATTGATTTGTTGGTTGCCCTTACTTCAGCCAAGAGAATTTCTGAACTTCAGGCCCTGATGGCTATTACTTCCTTTTTGATTTTTTTCACAGGGACAAGGTGTCTCTGCATACTAATCATTCATTTATGCCCATAGTGGTCAATGAGTTGTCTCTTAATCAGTCTGTCCAACTTTCTTCCTTTTTTCTATCTCAGTCTGCTAGCGAGAAAATTCTTCACACTTTGGATCTTCATAGACAGCTCAGGTATTATTTAGACAAGTCAAAAGCTATCTGCAAGTCAGAGCAGCTTTTTGTTTCCTTTCATACCAGGACATTGGGTTTGGTGGTTTCTAAGCAAACCATTTCCTCCTGAATTTATAAGGCCATTTCTTTTTGTTATTCTTTTTATGGAAAACAGCTTTCTGCTTCATTTAAGGATTATTCTATGAGGGCAGTGGCTTCTTCTGGAGATTCCTTCAATGGTTTGGATACTAGATCCATCCCTGAAGCTGTCACTTGGTCCTCTGTCCACACCTTTACTAAACATTACAAGTTGGTTGTCATTTCCAGAGTCAAGGCAGGATTTGCCAGGGCCATCCATTATGCGTTTGTAGAGGGCTACTCTGTGCCTTCCCTCCTCCCATCCTTTTTAGTAGGTTTGATAATCTTCCATATAGGTTCATAGGTAGGTACAAGGCTATCGGCCCAAGGGCCTATGCAAGCCTAGCCAACAAGTTTCCATGGCTTGCGTCACCCAAGAAAGTTATTTTCCTGTGCCACCATCGAGCAGAGACACAGAAGTGATCCCTGGGGTGCATTTCCTATTTCCCATCCACTCATCAAGATTTTTCTTGAAGAGTGCTAATGAAGAACTTTGCTTGACATAGATAAGTAGCCTGTTCCAGAGTATGGAAAGTCTTTGGGACAGGAATCTATCCCTCCAGCATGTCCTATTTATTGTGGTGACAAGGTTTAGGTCCCTAGAGCGTGTAGCTTGGAGGGATTTGGATTTCTTTAGGTGTAGCATGTCCAGCAGCTCTGGGTTTGACATAGCTTTATATGTTGGGCAGAGATTACCTCGGAGTAGGCGATATGCTACGGAGTAAAGCTGGAGTTTTTTGAGGTGGTCAGTGTAGGGCATTTGTTTGAGGCCAGTAATCCTCTTTGTGAGGTACTTCTGTGGTCTTTCCAGCTGTTGCAGATGTCTTGTGAGGTACATTTCAAAAGGGGTGTTGTACTCTATAATGGGTCTGGTCTAATGAGTGTGAAGTAGATGGGAACAATGACCTCTTTTTTCTTGGATGAGAACCCTTTTATGATGAGGTGTGCCATGTAGAAGAACTTCCTAACTACTGTGGCGATGTGACTATCAAAGGAGTGACTACTGTCCACCTGGTTCCCAAGGTCTCTTATCACACATTCGGTGTTAAGTAGATTGCTGCCTATGTGGTAGTTCATGGGTACAGAGTTTTTACCAAAGGGGATGACACTGCACTTTTTGGCATTGAGCTTGAGGCCATGGCTCTGACACCAGGCATCTGTCTCAGCGAGGCCCTTCTGTAGGATGTCCACATCATTTGGGGACTTTACTATGGCTCCTAGTTTGCAGTCATCTGCGAACTTCATTAGCCAGAGGCCTTCTGTGTTAGCCTGTACTTCAGAGAAGTAGATACCAAACAGGAGAGGTCCCAGGACGGAACCCTGTGGTACTCCACTTGTCACTGCTTTGAGGTCAGATTTGGAGTCTCCAACTTTTACAGTGTGGGTTTTGTCAGTGAGCCAGTTGGCAACCCATCTTGTGACGTAGGGATTTATACCTAGTTTAGTGAGTTTAGCTATAATTCCAGAATGGGGGATGGTGTTGAAAGCCTTGGCAAGGTCAAGATAGGCTATGTTAACCACCTTACCCTCATCTACGGCTTTGGTGACTGCCTCAAAGAAGTCGATCAGGTTCAGGAGGCATGATCTACCTTTCACAAACCCGAACTGGGTGGGATCCAGAGTTTGAAGGTTACCAATGTCTTTGTCTATGGGTTCCATGATGATACGTTCCATGGCCTTGCAGACCAGGCTCGTCAGGCTAATAGGTCGATAGTTCCCGGGATCAGTGGTGGCTCCCCCTTTGTGGAGTGGAATAACTGTTGCTGTGCACCATTCAGTGGGCACAAAGCCTGATGCGAGGCTATTATTGAACATTGTGCTTAAGTGGGGAGCCAGTTATTTCTGAAGTTCGTGTAAAATGCAGCCTGGGATGTTGTCCGGTCCCATGGATGCTGTGTTTTTTGCTTCAGAGAGTGCAGCTTTTACCTGTGTAGTTGTGATTACAGGGACTCTGCATTCTTCCTGTATAGATATGGGCCCTTTAGTGGGTGAGGGGGGGTAAAGTTAGCACTCAACCTATCTGACAGGATGTTGGCAATATCAGTTGGTTCTGTAATTTTCGTGCCTCTGTGCTGTAACTCAGAGCAGATCTGGTTGTTGCCATCGAGATTCTTGACATAGCTATAGAATGCTTTGTGGTTGTCCTTAGAATTAGTGGCAATTTTGTTTTCGTAACTAGCTTTGGAGGATCTTATAAGGGATCTCAGCTTCTTACTGAGGCTGACAGGGAGCTCCTCCACTCATGGGATTTTACTCTCTTTTTCAACAGTTTCTTCCGTCTGTTGTACAGTTTGTTTATGGCAGGGGACCACCAGATTGGCTTCCTTTTTTAGGAGGATAGCGTCTTGGTTCTGTTTGGGATAGCACGATCCATGCACTCGTGTAAGTGCTTATAGAGTGCATTTGTGTAGGATTCAGCAGTTGTAACTGTATTGTCCATCTGCATGGGTGTCATGAAGTTTACCACTTCTGTCTTAAGAAGCATGAAGTTGGCTTTGGAGACTTTTTTTTTTACCATGGTTTCCTTAATGGGTGTGGGGGCAGGATGTAGATGTCAAGGGTGATTAGCTTATGGTCGGATCGGACCAACGAGGAGTTGACTTCAGGTGTGGAACACCGGTCACTCATGTTGGTAATGTCTAGGTCTAGGATATTGTTGCCGCTGGTGGGGGTGTGGATAAGTTGATCTAGGGCATTGGAGTTTATGAATTCCAGAAAGCGTTGAGCTAAGGAGTTGGTACACGTGTAGCCTTCCCAGTTAATGGTGGGATAGTTGAAGTCGCCTATTATTAGGGTGTTTGGTTGAACCCTAATATTTTCCACTACATCAAGAAAAGAGGAGTGTGAATCCTGGGGCATGGTGGGGGATCTGTAGCAAGCTACAATTTGGATTGCAGTTTTGCCCAGAGTTAGTTGTACTTGGATAACCTCAGATGCATTATGCTGAGCAACTAGCCTGGAGGTGTGGATATCCTTAATGAATGTGGACACACCTCTGCCTTTGGTGTTTCGGTCCAGGTTACATGGCCGAAAAGTGTGGTATGAGTTATAGCCTGGTAGTGCAGAGGTGCTCTCTGGAGCCTTAAACCAGGTCTCAGTCACTGCACAGATATTGATGTTCTCCATTTTAAGGAGTGCCTCGAGTGAGGGCAGTTTGAGATTTAGACTTCTAGCATTGAGTAGCATTACCCTCAGTTTTTGCTTGCCTATTCCTGTTACGGTGGTGAATTTTGTTATTTTGAACCTTGCCTAAAAAAGGCACTATAGGGGCAGCAAGAGCCTTAGCCAGTATCCAGAATCCCAGGAGCGACAGATGCAGGCCATCTGTAGCAAAGCATCGTGGTCTGTCGACCATGTCATCCCAAGCAGACAGATACTGGATCCCCTTAGATTGACACCAGAAGCTTAGCCAATTGTTGAAGTCAATCATTTTGTCCTTGTACTGCGGTATCATTCGGGGCGATGGCAGAATGTTATGAATACTGCAACAGTGATGTGGAAGAACTTAGTACAGTTGTGTAAAATCTTACCTTAACAGTAGATGCCCTCCTTTTTACTTTACAGTATTCAGTCCCTCCCTCCAGTACCCTATTGTTTTCCTTCTTCTGTTGGAAACTCTGCTGGCTGAGGGGTCTTTGACTCTCTAATGTTTCTTTTTCCTTCTGGATGTGCATGTTCTCCTTCTTACTAGTGTGTCTCTAGTTCACCTGGGGCACTTCATTTCTGAGTATGGAGTGTTCATATGTCACCTTTATGCCCTACACCTACATGTAGAGCATATGCCTAACATACAACGCTTGGAGGAAGCAAAGGCTTTGGTATACTGGTTGGATGTTGGGCTGTCCTTGGCAGGAGATCCCATATGTTTTGAGTACTGCAACAGTGAAAAGGACATCTGCTGTTATGGTAAGATTTTATACAACAGTACTTTTCATTTTTCTTGCCAATGTGATTCCCACTTTATATTTCACCATCTGTTTGTTGTCAGTTTATTGTCACTCTTTGTGCCTACCCTTTTTGTTTGAGGCAAGAAAGTCCTAAGGATTTTTGCAACCATACATCCCTTAGGTATTGCTTCATATTCTCATGCCTGGGACATGTATCACGCTTATGATGCAAGAGGGTGATGCCCAAACTTTGATACAATGGTCAGGTGTATGGTATCCTTGACGGGATACTTCCTCTAGGTAGTGAATACTGCAACAGACATCTACTGTTATAGTAAGCACTTGCACACCTGTTTTATAGTCTGGAAGGCAGACAAAGATATTGACTGTACTTCAGACTTGAAGACCTTTCTGATCCAGCTTAATGCAGATGTTCTTCGTGTTTCACTGTTGCAGTCTTCACATTTGGGTTATCCCTGCCAGGGCAGCCCTCGGCTAGCCCGAATACCAGAGACTTAGTATTTCTGCATCAGTTGCTGTTGCTTGAGGATTGACATCAGGTCATCAGTAGTGTAAAGTAAGGCAGCCGATGCCATTACATCAGTCTTTATTGCCATGGAGCCCGAAGCAGAAGCAATTTTCACTAATGCCGGGTGTCCGCTACCTGAGTTTTCGTCTCTGAATTGAAGTTGAAGTCTTCCAAAGTGAAGTACCCTGCTGGGGATCCTTTTTTCTTGCACTAACTGATGTCAGAAAAAGTTAATAATTGTTTCACTTGTGGAAAGCAAATACCGAGACTTGCACTCTTACTGCATCACTTGTTTAGGCCCAGACCACGATGTCCCCCGTTGTCACTTCTGTGCTTAGTCCAGAGCTATCCGTCATCGGGCCATTATTGTATCCAGATATTTTCGTTTACAGTCCTCAAATTCCGATATGGCTTTGGTAAGCCATCCAACAGCAAATCTTCCGAAAAAATGTAAAGATAGAGACAGACCGCACAGGTCCAAACCTTCTGATGACGCTTCCATTAAGCTAGTCATCAGTCTTCCGGTACTCAGTGAGGTGCTTTTGCAGCCTGTGATGCCCGCTGCAGTTGATTTGCAGGCCGCTGCCAAGACCCTTTCGGAGTCTGGTATGCCACAAAACTCTTCTTCAACTATGGATCATGCGGGCGTCTCTACCTTAGATGGGTCTGAAGCCGCTGAGCAGGCGCTGGCTTCCGAGGAAGTCCTTTGCACTACCGAATCTCAACACAAACCGACGTCTTCTTTTGCGATTACCGTTCTTTCAAAAACGACAGAGTTTCTTAGGCCCAGAGTTCGAACCACACCCAGGAAACCGACAATCCACTCTCAGGCGCCTGCTACCTTGCCTCAGTCTCAAATGCTTAAAATGGCGGAAGACCTTATCATGCTGATCAGGGGAGCCCAAGCTACCCCCTCAAAAAGGAAAAGAGATCTGTCCCATGTAGTTTTGTCTGAACAAGAGTCAGATGAATCTGATGCATCTGACTATGAAGACATACAACCCCTCTCCACTTATGAAGATTCTGATGCAGAGGACTCCATTCCTTCAGCCTGTCCCCCATAGGATTTTTCCTTTGAGAAAACCCTGCATACCTTAAGGGACCATTTCCAATGGGAGAGTCAGGACTACCCTCAGTTTAAAAAGAGACTCAGGGAATTCCTAGATCTTCTGGAACACAGACCCTTGGCCACCCCCCCACCAGTCCTGGATGCTGTGTAGGGTGGTTTCCTTGAATCCAGCTTGACTCCTGATGCCCTATCTCCTGCTCCCAAAAAACCAGACAGGTACTGTAGAGTCCCTGACTCACACAAATATCTTTTTAAAAATCCAACAGCTGACCCTGAGGTCATTTCTCAAGGGCCAAAAGGGATTAAAGCAACCTCTGCTAAGAATCCCACCCCCTCAGACAAGGATTCCTGAGCATTAGACAGATGGGGTAAAAAAGTATACACCTCAGCTACTTTTGCTATCAGGGCACTAAATTGTCAGTTCCATATGCTGAAATTTCAGCAACATACCTTGGAACTCCTTAAACAAAAAATGTCTTCCTTTCCTGCTTGGGCAAAATCTAAAGATGTTATGTAGTTGTGTCTCGCCGTAATTCTTGCTGGATGGGTTCGGAGCTGATATTTGGCTCTGACTCGGCTGATACTAAAGCTCGAGAGCGTTTACTGGCTCGAGGCTAGCCCCTATCCCATGGTGCCTCACGGCAATTCCCCAGATTTCATTTGACGCAAAAGCTTCGAGGTTGTGTCTTACTGGCTCGTTGGCTAAGCAAAACGATTTTTTACTGTATTTAGTCTTTTTCTACCCTTTTTCTATAGAATACGTATTTTAACAAGAGGGAGGAGCACAGGGTGACGTACAAGAGTGGAGGAAGATGCACACAGGTGGGTTATATCTTATGTAGGAGGGCCAGTTTGAAGGAGATTAGAGACTGTAAAGTGGTGACCGGAGAAAGTGTAGTTAGGCAGCATAGCATGGTGGTTTGTAGGATGACGGTGATCAAGAAGAGGAGGAGGAGTGTGAGGGCAGCACCAAGGATCAAATGGTGGAAATTGAAAAAGGGTCATTTTGAGGTGGAGTTCAGGGGTGAATTAAGACCATCACTGGGTGGCAGTGAAAAGTTACCAAATAGCTGGGTAACTACAGCAGAGCTAGTAAGGGAGATGGCTAGAAAGGTGCTTGGTATCACATCTAGACAGAGGAAGGACGACAAGGAGACATGGTGGTGGAATGAGGAAGTACAGGAGAGTATACAGAGAAACAGGTTGGCAAAGAAGAAGTGGGATTGTCGGAGAGATGAAGAAAGTAGACAGGAGTATAAGGAGATGAGGTGCATGGCAAAGAGAGAGGTGGCGAAGGATAAGGCATATATGAAGAGTTGTATGAAAAGTTGGACACTAAGGAGGGAGAAAAGGATGTGTACCAATTGGCTAGACAGAGGGACCGAGCTAGGAAAGATGTGCAGCAGGTAAAGGTGATAAAGGATAATGAGGGAAACATACTCACAAGCGAGGAGAATGCGTTGAGGGGATGGAAAGAGTAGTTTGAGGGGTTGATGAATGAAGAGAATGAGAGGGAGAGAATGTTGGATGATGTAGGGATAGTGAATCATGAAGTACAATGGATTAGCAAGGAGGAAGTAAGGATAGCTATGAAGAGAATGAAGAATGGAAAGGCTGTTGGTCCAGATGACATACCTGTGGAAGCATGGAGATGTTTAGGTGAAATGGCAGTGGAGTTTTTAACCAGATTGTTTAATGAAATCTTGGAAAGTGAGAGGATGCCTGAGGAATGGAGAAAAAGTGTTTTGGTACCAATTTTTAAGAATAAGGGTGATGTGCAGAGTTGTAGTAACTACAGAGGGATTAAATTGATCAGTCACAGCATGAAGTTATGGGAAAGAGTAGTGGAAGCAAGGTTAAGAAGGGACGTGATGATTAGTGATCAGCAGTATGGTTTCATGCTGGGAAAGAGCACTACAGATGCGATCTTTACTCTGAGAGTGTTGATGGAGAAGTACAGAGAATGTCAGAAGGAGTTGCATTGTGTTTTTGTAGACTTAGAGAAAGCATATGACAGGGTGCGTAGAGAGGAGTTGTGGTATTGTATGAGGAAGTCAGGAGTGTCAGAGAAGTATGTAATAGTGGTACAGGATATGTACGAGGGTAGTGTGACAGCGGTGAGGTCTGCGGTGGGAGTGACGGATGTGTTTAAGGTGGAGGTAGGGTTACATCAAAGATCAGCTCTGAGCCCTTATTTGCAATGGGGATGGACAGGTTGACAGATGAGATCAGACAGGAGTCCCCGTGGACTATGATGTTTGCAGATGACATTGTGATCTGTAGTGAGAGTAGGGAGCAGGTGGACGAGACCCTGGAGAGGTGGAGATATGCTCTAGAGAGAAGAGGAAAGAAGGCCAGCAGGACTAAGACAGAATATATGTGTGTGAATGAGAGGGAGGATAGAGGAATGGTGAGGATGCAAGGAGTAGAGGTGGCGAAGGTGGATGAGTTTAAATATTTGGGGTCAGTAGTTCAGAGTAACAGTGAGTGTGGAAGAGAGGTGAAGAAGAGAGTACAGGCATGATGGAGTGGGTGGAGAAGAATGTCAGGAGTGATTTGTGACAGACAAGTACCTGTATGAGTGAAAGGGAAGGTCTACAAGAGGGTAGTGAGACCAGCTATGTTATATGGGTTGGAGACAGTGGCACTGACAAAAAGGCAGGAGTCAAAGCTGGATGTGGCACAATTAAAGATGTTAAGATTTGCACTGGGTGTGATGAGGGTGGACATGATTTGGAATAAGTATATTAGAGGGTCAGCCCAGGTTGGAAGGTTTGGAGACAAAGCCAGAGAGGCACGATTACGTTGGTTTGGGCATGTGCTGAGGAGGGATGCTGAGTATATTGGGAAAAAGATGCTATGGATGAAGCTACCAAGTAACAGGAAAAGAGGAAGGCCTAAGATAAGGTTTATGGATGTGGTGAGAGAGGACATGCAGGTGGTTGGTGTGACAGAGCAAGATGCAGAGGACAGGAAGAAATGGAAACAGGTGATCTGCTGTGGCGACCCCTAGTGGGAACAGCCGAAAGAAGATGATATATATCTAGATAGTTTTCTTATCTCTTGTGCGACTGTTTTTGAAAGTTTTTCAACCCCTATTCCCCCCTTAGGACTATACGGCTCATTTAAGTTAGAGGGCCTTTCCTCCCTGTGTGTGTGTGACTGCTTTAAAAAAGGAAAAATAAAATTATCTCCTTCTCTTCTCACCTTTAAATTGTAGTTAATACTTTACTGTTGTTATCTTTTTGTCTTTGTTTCTTAGTATGTCTAAAGGTAAAGATAAGGATCGTAAGGATCATTGTCCTTCGGGGTTCAAAATGTGTGATAGGTGTGCGCAGAAAATGTCTCTTACAGACAGACACACCAGTTGTGTATATTGCCTTGGCAAAGCCCATTTACAGGAAACCTGCACCTTCTATCACGCTTTTAGTACAAGAGTTTTGAATGAGAGGAAGAGAAAACTCATTGACAGAGGTCTCATGACCAGTTCCTTCCAGGAACAGCTGGAGCTTGGTCAGGCAGTGCCAAAATTCTCAGAGAGAAAATCATCAGCCCCAGCTTCGGAGCCGACACAAAAGACTAAAGCATCGGAACCAAGAAGTTCCAGTTCCAACTCAGCTTCACCTACTTCAGTGCCGTCAATTTCATCGGTTCCGGGGCAATCTTTGGTACCAAAAATTTTGCCTGACATCAAGACTGTATCCCCTACATTAAGATCTCCTATTTTGGAGAGAATGTCTCCTTCTGTCTCCACCAGATCTTCCAGGACCCTATCAGATGAGGACATCGAGAGGGTGTTGAAGAGGTTGCTTTCGGATCCAGCTCTGGCTAGAAAATTGGCCCCTCCAGACCCGAAGGTCTCGGAGCCGACCTCCTTACTGACCACTGTTCCTCCTCCGACTGCTTCGCTCTCTGAGCCAGTTACGTCAGATTCCTCTGTCTTCAACTCTTTGGCTCTGGGGATTCAACCTGTTTCCTCGGAGCCAATTACTGTATCCTCGATGGCCCTGTCTGGAGCCGAGAGTTCTTGGAGCCGACTCTCTTGTGTCAACTCCAAGGGGGAAGTCACCCTGTGTTCTTGTTGGAACCGACCCTCCCTCTCGGAGCCTCGGCTCAACTCAGCTCAGCTCCCACTTCTGCTTTGGAGCCGTTCCTTCTTGCTAGGAGTCGACCATCTGCCCCCTCGGAGCAGAGGTCTTCTTCGGAGTGGGGGGGGGGTCATTTCGCAGAAAGCATTGACCTCTCCAGATTCAGTGGAAACCGTCCCGAGGAGGCCAAACAAATTTATGACAGCACCTGAGGACAAGCCTTTCCTTAGTAAGGGAGTTCCAGTTGATACTATGGTGGCAGTAGCAGCCACCAAGAAGGAATTATCTGCGACGACTTCTAACATCCATCCTCCTAACAGGGAGTCCAGGATGATGGATAGGTATGGGAAATGTACATTTTCTTTAGCGGCATTTACATTAAGATCGCTGAATTACCTGACTCATTTTACTCGTTTTCAGAGGGATCTCCTGAAAGAGTTAGGAGATGCCCTCCAGGGTTCAGTAGCTCTGGGTTCCATGGATAAAGTTTCTACACAGCTCTCCATCCTTACTTCCATAGCTAACTTCTCCATGAGGCTGATCTCATATGTGACAGATGGAGCGAGTAGGGCAGCCGCAGCAGGAATATCCCTCAGGAGACATTCGTGGATGCGTCATTGTAATTTTACGGAATCCTTCAAGTCTTCCTTCACTCATGTTCCCTTTGATAGTTCATTTCTTTTTGGACCCCAAGTGAAAGAGACTTTGACTAGGTGTGAGCAGGAAGGGAACAACCTTATCTGCTGTCAGAGTCCGTTTCTCTCTCCCGTCCAGACCCTATTCCAAGGGTAATACAGGAGGAAAAATGTGGTTCCACAAATCCCAAAAAAGTTTCCCTCAGGCACAAGGTCAACCCTCCCCCAGATGCAGAGGGGGAGGATATAATGGAAGATGCCGCCCTCGCGGCAGAGGAGTCCGCAACATCAGGGAGACAGAGAAGCCTTCTCTGATCGTCCCTTCCATCAACCCTGAGGGGTTGCCCGACCGTCTATCTCTGGAGGCAGTCGGGGGTCGTATATCGCTGTACCCAAGCGCCTGGCTAACTATCACTCAAGATCATTGGGTACACACAATAATATCCAGAGGTTACCTGATTTCCTTTATTTCCGAACCCCCAACAAACCGGTCTCTTCCAGACTTACCACCCATCCAACTAGACCATGCAACATCAGTGGTCATCTCGTTGCTACAAAAAAAAGAGTCAACCAAGAAGTCTCTGCAGAGAAAGTAGGATCCGGAACTTACTCTCAATTCTTTTTAGTTCCAAAAAAGACAGGGGACTGAAGATCAGTTCTAGATCTCAGCAGGCTCAACAAGCATGTAAGAAAATCAAAGTTCCGAATGGTCACTCTGCAGTCAATATTTCCCTTTATTTGGAAAGACAACTGGATGTGCTCAATCGATCTCCAAGATGCATACTACCACATCAAAATGGACAGGCGCTCCAGGAGACACTTGCGCTTCCGGCTGGGAGCCAGTCATTTTCAGTTCAGAACACTGCCCTTTGGCCTCTCTACAGCCCCCAGAGTGTTTACCACATGCATGGCAGTGGTAATGGCTCACCTGAGACGTCAAGGATTCCAGGTGTTTCCGTACCTAGATGACTGGCTCTTCACTGCTACCACCAAGCATCAACTGATAAGGACCAGGGACGAGTCTCTATCCTTGTGCACCAGTCTAGGCATCACTGTCAACTTGCAAAAGTCAGTCTTATCTCCCTCGCAGCGTATTGTATATCTAGGCTTAGAAATAGACACAACCACCATGTCAGTAAGGCTAACACAGGAAAGAGTGGAATCTCTACGCAGTCAGGTCAGATCCTTACTAAACAAACAGAGTCCAGGCCAGAGTAGTCCTTCATCTCCTAGGCACTATGGCTTTCGCCATCCTATTAGTTCCTCTTGCTCGCCTACACGAGGATTCTCCAATGCTGCTATTTGCACAATGGTCGATGCAAGGCCTTCCATTGTCTCACCAGATATTAATAACAAACGCATGCAAAAAGGATCTGACATGGTGGTTACACACAAAACAACTTGTCCTAGGTTGTCCACTTGTTCCTTCCCCAAGAGAAAGCAGTTTTGACCATGGTCGCTTCCCAGATGGGGGGCGGGGGGGCATTATCTGGGAATGACAGTCCAAGGTACTTGGCAGAACCACGAGAACCACTTGCACATCAATGTTTTGGAGGTGAGAGCGGTGCTGTATGCATTGCAAGAACTTCACAGCTCCCTTCCCACTGGGATGATTGTGATTCAGTCAGACAATATGTCTGTCATGTGGTACATAAACAAACAAGGGGGAACCAGGTCTTATCCGCTTTGTCGAGAGGCCTTAAGAGTTTGGAAATGGGCGATGGATACTCAACGCTTCCTGATAGCAATGCATATCCCAGGGAAATCCAACATAATAGCAGACAAACTCAGCCGAGCAATTCTGATGCCTCATGATTGGTCCCTGAATCCAATGGTTGCAAAAGAGATCTTTCGCAGATGAGGCCAGCCTTGCTGTGATCTTTTTGCCACTCACCTGAACACCAAATGCAGCAGCTACTTTGCCCTCATTCCCCATCCGGGGATGTCACCCAGGGATGCTCTAGTTCACGATTGGCCCCCAGGACTTCTTTGTGCCTTTCCTGCTTTTCCACTCATCCCCAAAGTAATACAGAAAGCAAGACAGTTAAGGAGTTCCTTGATCCTCATTGCTCCTTACTGGCCTCGACAAGTTTGGTTTCCCTTCCTGTGGCCCTACCTCTTGGAGGAACAATGGATTCTGGACCCATCTCCAGATCTCCTGATTCATCAATCGGGACAGTTCCATCCCTCCATCCACACCCTCAAATTGACAGCATGGCTGCTCCAGTTCCACGAATAGCCAGGTGTATTCCCTTATCCCCTGTGGTCAAACACATCCTAATTTCATCCCATAAACCTTCCACTCAGAAACTATATTCTACCAAATGGAAAAGCTTTTCCCTTTGGACTACGAATCGGGGCCTAGATCTGTATACGGCTGCTTTAGAATCCATTTTATCCTTCCTAACAACAATTAATGCATTCTGCAAGTCAAGTAACTAAACACACTTTGCACTGTGGTTTTGATGCCCTAGAAGCTTCTTGCAGGGCAGCAGTCACTGGATCTGTCATTAGAAGACATGCATGGCTTAAGGAACAACCCCCTGCCAGACCATGTCAAATCTAAATTGTTGGATGCCCCCATGCACAAAGATAACTTATTTGGCACTAAGGCAGAAGAGGCCTTAAAAAAGATGGAAGAAAAAGACAAATCTATGCAAACAGTTAAGGATTTCTCACAGGTCCAACCTCCAAGGTTCAGCAGGCATTGTCCCTCCAAGCATTGGTCCTTTCCTGCTCCGAGTAAACCGGCCCAGCCTAGACCCCATGGAAACAGACCTCCCGAGACAGCAGCCCCAGGGAACGCAGAGATCTAAGCAGTGGAATACCTCCACTTCAAAACTAGGGAGTTCTAAGCTGCCCCCTTATAGTAAGAACTCACAATGACTCACCTCCTCCACCCCCCCCTCTGCCCATGTTCACTTACCACTAGGAGGAAAACTCTTCTTTCCCTCGAGCACCTGGGCCACCATTACCAAGAACCAATGGGTTCGGAACATTGTGTCTCAGGGATACAAATTTTCCTTCCACGCCCTTCCAATCCCAAAAGGGTTCCCAGATCTACCACCAAATCAGTGTGCAGAGGCTCAAAAGTAAATCCTTTCCCTGCTCTCTATGAGGGCAGTAGAGCATGTTCCTGCAGAACAGATAGGCCCAGAATAGAGGGCACCTGGTGCCCCATCCTCAATCTGTCCATTCTAAACACCTTCATGGTGATCCCAAAATTCAAAATGCTCACCCTCCAGCAGCTGCTACCCATGCTCTCCAAGTACGCTTGGCTAACCACCCTAGATCTAAAAGACGTCTACCTCTACATTCCTATCAGGGAATCTTGCAGGAAATATCTCTGCTTTAGGGTAGGATCTCAACACTTTCAGTTCTCTGTGCTTTCCTTTGGCTTATCTACTGCTCCCAGAGTTTTCACAAAATGTCTGGCTCTGGCCATTGCCTTTTGCAGACAAAGAAATATTCAGATTTACCAATTTTTAGACGATTCAAGCACCTGACCTTTGTAAAGACCCTACTAACCTCCCTGTGGTACACAATCAGTGAAAAGAAATCCAAACAGGTGCCCACCCAAAGGCTAATCTTCCTGGGAGCAAGTCTGGACACAGCATACCACATGGCATACCTTACACCAGAGAAATACATTTTCTTGACACCCTACTTGTCTCAACTAACCACCAGGCCCCAGCTGTCTGCAAGGAATATCCTGCAGGCTCTGGGGTTCATGGCATCTTGCATACTACTCATTCCATATGCCAGACTGCATATGAGGAACATTCAGTGGTACCTAAAGAGCCTTTGGTGTCAACACTCTCAAGACCTGGAAACTCTTCTACCTATAATTCCTTGCCTCAGAAAGGAATTTCTGTGGTGGGCAACAGCATGCTCCCACAACAAGGGACTGCCCCTCTCCCCACCCCCCGCTGCCCAGACCTTCACCACAGATTTATCAGACTATGCCTGTGGTGCACACCTGGACGGCAGGTGCATACAGGGCCAATGGAGCCCACAGCAAATCCCTCTGCACATTAGTCAAAAAGAGATGATGGCTGTGCAGCACGCCTTGATAGCTTTTAAACCCCTTCTCTCTCCAGGGGTTCTTTTGATCAAAACAGACAGCACCACTGTGATGTGGTACATCAACAAGCAGGGAGGGACTCACCTCCTACCCTCTATGCAGGCTGGCCATGACCCTTTGGCTCACAGCCTCTTCCATGCAACTACACCTATTAGCGCAATTTCTACCAGGCTGTCTCAGCTCTCTAGCAGACCAATTAAGCAGAAACCTTCTGGACCCAAACGAGTGGCAACTCAACAGAAGTACCTTCACCCTAATAACTCAGAAATGGGGAATCCCGAAGGTCAACCTCTTTGCCTCCCACACCAACCATCAGCTCAGCAAATTCTGCACCAGGGAGCATCACTGTGGCTTGGAAAGTGGATACCCTATCCTTCTCCTGGGTCACTCTGTCAGTCTGTGCCTTTCCTCCCCTACCACTCATCCCCAGGGTACTGCTCAAAATAAGGGAGGAAAAAACAAGGACCATTCTTATAGCTCCAGACTGGCCCTGACAGCACTGTTGCCCCTTGCTATGCAGCCTGTCCCCACTGCCTCCATGGCATCTTCCTCAGATTCCAAACCACCTGACCCAGAGGGAAGGGGAATACATTCATCACCAATTGCAGACACTCAGTTTGGTGGCTTGGCTTATTCCCTAACCCCGAGCCAAGCTGCCATCCTCAGTAAACAGGTTCTGGATGTTATCCGTGAGGCCAGACATCCTAGCACCAGAAAGTCTTACGCAGATAAATGGAAAAGGTTCTGCACCTGGATCCAGGCCAAGGGAGCCAATATGGCACAGCCCTCCATCCCCTCTCATCCTGGATTACTTAACTGACCTACTACGCAGTGGTCTCTCTTTCGCCTCTATAAAAATTCATGCCTCTATTTCTGCTCATTTTCCCACGTAGCAGCCCCTTTCCTCACACCCTTTGATGAAACAGTTCCTCAGAGGGGCTAGCAACTTGAGGCCCCCAGAAGGGCACCAACACCAGCTTGGGACCTTAACTTTGTCTTGGAAAAGCTCACCTTGCCCCCTTTCGAACCAACTTCTTCTGCAGAACTAAAATTTCTCTCCTGGAAGACAGCATTCCTTCTGGCCATCACTTCTGCCAGAAGAGTCTCTGAGCTGCAAGCAGTCATGGCTGTAGAACCCTTCATCATCTTCCATGCAGACAGGGTATCCCTCAGAACTAACCCATCCTTCATGGTAGTGTCCAGTGTGGCTCTCAGCCAATTAATTCATTTGCCCACCTTCTTTTCTAATCCCCAGAACAAGGGTGAAAGGATTGTTCACACTCTAGATGTGCACAGACAGCTCAGATTATATCTGGATAGGACTAAATCCTTCAGAAAGTCTGATCAGTTGCTAGTTGGCTTTGCTACAGGGGCAAAAGGCAAAGCCATCTCCAAGCAAACCATTTCCATATGGATAGCACACTGCATCCATTTCTGCTACAAACAGCATGTAAAGCCTTCCCCCAAGGGCGTCAGGACACACTCCACCAGAGCAGCCTCCACCTCTGCAGCTTTCCTCAGAGGAGTCCCCACCAGGGACATCCTGGAGGCTGCCACTTGGACATCTGTTCACACTTTTACCAAGCATTACCACCTGCCTCTCTTCTCCAAATCCAGGGCAGGGTTTGCCTCTGCAGTCTTGCAGGGCATCCTAGCCAGCCCCTAGTTTCCTTGACTGCCTCCACCCATTTCCTCAGCTTTGGGAATCTCCCCAAATGTGATGACTGCAACAGTGAAACATGAAGAACAAAGTACAGTTGTGTACACTTACCATAAATGTAGATGTTAGAGTGTATTCACTGTTACAGTCCTGGTTTCCCTCCCTCCACCCCCCTTATTCTCTTTCTCCTTTTATTACCATTCTTCCTTATTGTTCTTTCCTTACAAGGGATGTATTGGTATTTATTTTCCACTGGTGGGGTTCTTCCACCAGAACTTGGCCTCCTACATTGGGGGCATCTGACAGGTTAGGGCAAGAAAACTGATGTAATGATGTTGGCTGCCTTACTTTATACTACTGACAGCCTGATGTCAGTTCTCAAGCAGCAGCAACCGATGCAGAAATACTAAGTCTCTCGTATTCGGGCCGGCAGATGGCTACCCTGGCAGTGATAAGCCAAATGTGTTGACTGCAACAGTGAATACACTCGAACATCTGCATTTATGGTAAGTGTACAGAACTGTACTTTCTGCTCTCCATGAACAAAACCTGGATGACTGTGTAGACCTGGCTTACAGGTATGTGGGTAAAGGGAGGTATGCTGCTCCCTGCCTTCCTTCACTTCCCTTTTGGCTGCAGCAGGATTTTTGCTAGTGGTATGTAATTCATTGTAGAATGATATTTGCTCCACGGCCTAGTTTTGAATAAGTTTGAAGAGTTCTTGTATGTCCTGTTGATTGGCAACGCTGAAGGTGTGTTTCCATTTTTAAGTGAATTCTGCTAATGTAAAAAAAGTTTGCTTTGTATTTCTCATAGTAACTGCATACGTAGATGAAAATGGTATTCTTACTTTTC
Source organism: Protopterus annectens (assembly GCF_019279795.1). Taxonomy (NCBI): domain Eukaryota; kingdom Metazoa; phylum Chordata; order Ceratodontiformes; family Protopteridae; genus Protopterus; species Protopterus annectens. Next base: position 1,146,612,162 of record NC_056741.1, on the reverse strand, counting down.
CAGGAACCCATTGTTGCTGTTAACACACCACAATTTTGTAGAAAAGCTCTTACTGCCCCCACCTCATTTTGCTTTGTTTATAAGTACACCAAAAATTAGAAGACAGTTTGTTTCTCTTTCCTTGCTGATAGGAACAGTGCATTACTTACTTTATCTTAAATGTTTTTAAAAATTAAAATATGGCTAAAGTTTAAAAAAAAAAAAAAAAAAAAAAACTAGCAGTGTGGTTCTGATTAGGTGGCTTCAGATTTTTCTACCTTTGTACTGAGCAGTTCTTTCTTTGGTAATTTATAGTCTGACCCCGACATTATGGGCCTTTTAAGTTGCTGTTTGCTGTGGAAATCATGAGGAAGTTATTGCAATCAAGAATCATCCAGGGACCATGATTTCTAGAAACCTATTTCACACTGTAGGAGAATCAACTGCTCCCCACTGTACCTTACTGCAGACTCTAGGCAGGAAACAGAGGGAAACAAGTCACAGTTGCATTATGGATAAGAAACAGAAAAATTTGAGTAAAGATTTTACAAAAGAAGAGTCTTTGATATTTTAAGGCATCCCAGAGGTTAATGCAAATTTCTTGCGAAAAGTGGCAACTGTAAACCCATTCGCTTTGTAAGTACACAACCCAGCAAAGCTGAATCAGAAATAAAGACAGACACTTGAACATCAGTCAGAACTCTTGTTTTATGGTTTTACGTGTACTTGGCATTTCTGACACATGACCACAGTGTGGTCAGATGTTACCATGCAAATGTCATGCAAGCAGATTGCATCAGCAGACTATTCAGTATTACGCTCTGTCAGTTGAAGATTTGCAGTGCTTCTGTGGGAAGAGCTTATGTATCCTTTCCTGGTATGTCTGTGTGTGTGTGTGTGTGTGTATATATATATATATATATATATATATATATATATATATATATATATATATATATATATATATATATATATATATATAATCAGACCTCTCAACCAATCGGGGACAAATTTCAACAGAATCAGGGATAATACTCTGCGTATTGCTTGATAGTGTTCTTTTATCCTATCACTTAGTTTTCGTGCAGTCATCCCTATGTAAAATGCTTTGCAGTGCCCACATTTGCTAAACTAAACTATATTGGTGGTGTTACAGTTGTAACTGTCATGGAAGGAGATAGGCTTTCTCCTGTTGGTAACTTTTATTTTGTTTCCTGTGATTATGTATTGGCAGCATATGTATTGTTTGCAGGGTTGCATGCCCAGTGTGTTTGTTGTACTGGCAGATTCTGTTCTTTTCTTGTGTTCGAACAGAGTTTTAAGGGAATTTGTCCTTTTGTAGGTGAAGTTGAGGTGATCACTTAGGACTTTATTCAGTTCTGCACTACATTGCAGTATTCCCCAGTTGTGTATTATATTTTTGATGGCTTCTCCATCTATCAATATAGGGATGGGGAAGCGTGGGAGGTAATTTTCATCCTCTTTTGCTTGATGTTTTTCAAGGATGCATCTGCAGTCTTAACAAATGGGTTGTCCTGTCGTCAGGCAGCCCTTCGGTCGGCCGGATTCCAAAGTCTGGGTCTGGCTTCGGCTGGTGTCGCACTTCACTCGACGTCATTGCGGCAGTCATTCGGGTATAAAGGCATCAGCCGACGCCATTTTCCTCAGTCTTTTTTGCCGCGTGGCGCCCGAAGCAGAAGCTGTTCGCAAGTGCCGGTCGGTCAGATCCAGAGATTACTACTACCGAATACTACTTCGAAGACTTCTATAAAGTTAAGTACCCCGTTGGGGACTCTTTCTTGCCTCAGCCGATGTCAGAGAAAGTTAATAACTGTTTATCTTGTGGGAAACAAATACCTCATAAAGATTTCCACTCCTGTTGCATTCATTGTTTAGGCCCAGACCACGACGTAGCAGCTTGTCTAGCCTGTGCTTCTTTTAACCGACGGACGCTTAGACGTCGGTCGGACTTTGCTGAACAGATATTCGGCTCCGATTTTGCCTACATTATGCCGTCGGATTCTCCGACTACGCAAATGATGAAAAAACGCAAAGAAAAGGACCGACACTCGTGGTCCGCGGTTTCGGCCGAAACCGCGGTTAAGCAAACCACGAGTGTCTCGGTTTCGGCCGAAACCGAGCAAGCGGTTCTATCTTCTGCCGATAACATGCCTTCTACCGAGGCCTCTTCCAACCTGGTAGAGTCGGCTTCTGAAATCCAACCTTCTGTTGCGGTTTCACGGGATTTATCAGACACCATTCCCCTGGATGTCTCAACCCCTGCACGTGGAGCTGCTAGGCCTCCTCCAGCTATGTCTATTAAGGCCTTTGCCAGGGCTAAAGCAGCCAAATCTTCAAAACCTGTGCCTGCCAAGCCCCCTTCTCATAGGCCCAGCTCCAGCTCCCACATGCTTTCTTTGGCTGAGGATCTCATCTCTTTAATCCGTGGAGCCCAGCCTCATCCTGACAGGGCCTCTCTCCCTCCTCCAGAAAAGAGACCTAGAGCAGAGCCCCCTGAGCCAGTATCCGCAGATGATTCTTCTGATGACTCAGAACATACAGGCCCTCCTGAGGCTTCTTATTCTCCTTACGAAGACTCTGATGCTGAGGAGTCTATCCCTTCAGCCTCTCCTCCTGAGGAGTTTTCCTTTGGGGAAACCTTGCATGCTATGAGGGAACAATTTCAGTGGCAGGGCCAAGATTTCTCAGACTCTAGAAAAAGGCTTAGGACCTTTCTACATTTGCCACAACATAGACCTTTAGCTATACCTCCAGTTCTTTCTGTTGTTGATGATGCATTTAATGATGCTTGCACTGCTCCTGATTCCTTACCTCCGGCTCCTGCTAAGCCCGATAGGTACTACAGGGTCCCGGACACTCATCACCACTTATATAAGGCTCCTTTTGCAGACCCAGAGACTATCTCCCAGGGCCCTAAAGCTGTAGCAGCTACTTCTTCTAAAAACCCCCTCCCCTCTGAAAGGGAATCCAGGTCCTTAGAGAGATGGGGTAAAAAAGTTTACACCTCTGCTACTTTGTCAGCTAGAGCTTTGAACTGCCAATTTCATATGATTCAATATCAAGAGTTTATGCTTGAACAGTTGACTAAAAAGCTGTCTTCTGAAGAATCTTTAGATAAAAAGTATGTTCAGGAAATGGTACATATAACGTACAGCAGGTTAGTAACCATTCTTTAAAATGTGGCTATGATGCACTGGAGGCTTCCTTTAGATCAGCCATGACTGGCACAGTTATTAGGAGGCATGCATGGCTGAAAGAACAGGCATTACCAGACCATGTCAAATCAAAGCTTTTGGATGCACCTATGGACAAGGTCAATTTATTTGGTTCCCCTGCACAGCAGGTACTAAAAAAGATGGAAGAGAAAGCAAAATCTGTACAAACAGTGAAAGATTTCCTACAAGTTCAACCTCCAAGGTTTAGCAGGAACTGGCCCTCCAAAAATTGGTCCTTTCCGGAATCCTCTAAGTCACAAAGAGGCAGGAATAGGTTCTCTAGAGGCAGAAACCAATCCAGGGGTGCCTACAGGGGTCGCCAGTGGCAGGGTAACAACCAACGAGGCACTGATACAGCCACCACCACTACAACAACTCAATCACAGTGACTTGGCGGTGGTACCGCCTACCAGGGAACAACTACAAGCACCCTTGGGTGGAAAGCTAACTTTATTTTCAAGAAACTGGCACTGCATCACAAGAGAAAAATGGAATGTTAAGTTGTCAATCTCGCCTTCATTCTTGCTTGATGGGTTCGGAGCCGATCCCTCGGCTCCGACTCGGCACTTGCTTTAGCTCGAGAACTCCTTTTACCAGCTCGAGGCAGCCCCATATCCCATGATGCAAGGCAGGAAGTACCCAGATCTCGTTTGCCGCTTCGCTTGGGAGGTCTTCTCTTTACCAGCTCCTGGTAAGTAATTCACATTTGTGACTTTTAAGCCCCTTTTAGTTAAAAACTTTTTGTTTTGATAGTTTAACTTTAAATTTAACTTTTCTGACAGAAATCCCTGTCTCTTTTAATTTTTTAGTCAGTTAATTTCCTGTCCCATCCCCCTGTTAGGGTGTGTGTGTTGGTATTTTTACTAAATACCTTTTGGTATTAGTTTAATTTAATTGGACTGGTGTGTGTGTGTTTTGTTAGGCACCATGTCTAAAGAGAGGGTTTCAGGTTTTAAGAAGTGTGACTCGTGCTGTCAGAAGATGTCTCTGACAGACGGTCACACTTCTTGCCTGTACTGTTTAGGCCCTCTTCACCTGCAGGACTCCTGTGCTATTTGTCACTCCTTCAGCCAGAGAGTCCTGCAGGAGAAGGAATAAGTTGATTCTCAGGGGTCTTCTTAAGCCGGAGGGCTCTCCGCTAAGTTGGCCCCACAAAATCAACTAAATCTGCCAAGACCCAGGCTTCTGTTTCTAAGCCTGTGGCCTCGGCCCGACTCGTATAGAGTCGAGATCGCCCGCTGGAGCCGATTCTGATCCACTAAGCTTTCGGCGCCGATGGCTATCGGTGCCGAATCTGCTTTGACCACTGTGGTGTCGGTTCCGACCGCTCCGACACCCACGTGGCACGGGCATCGGTGTCGGCCCGATCGGCTCCGACACCCATGTGGCAGGCATCGGTGTCGGCCCGATCGGCTCCGACACCGCTATTTTGGTGGCTGTATCGGCTCCGCTGGAGCCGATACATCGAGGCGTTCTGCCGGCTCCGAAATCGGTGCCGACAGGATCAGTAATATCGGCTCCGATGACCCATTCCAGGAAGAGGTCGAGGTCTCCTTCCTTGGAGCCGATACTTTCGCCCGCCTCCTCTTCTATCGAACGGAGCCATCGGAGCCGATCTTCAAGGTCATCCAGGTTGTCAGACCATGACCTAGAGAGTGGTCAGTAGATTGCTCAAGTCACAGGTACTGGCCCAAATGCTACACAGTCCGTCTCAGCAGACGACTGTTGGTCCACACCCCGTTACAGTTCCTCCTTCAACTCTACCCCAGAGCTTGGAGTTGGAGTCTTCGGGCATGGTTACTGCTACGGCTGGAGGACGGATACCCCTTCTGTTCCTTCAGCCCCTACTCTTATCTCCTCTTCCTTAGAGGGATTCGTGATCGGGCTTCCATGGTCTCCTCCGAGGGGTGAGTGGCATCGGACCCTTGTCCAACCCGCTCTTCCCTTGGAGCCTCGGCCTTGGTGAGCTCGGCTCCAACATCTGCCTCGGAGACTTCCCTTCGGTGGCCCCTGGAGTTCCTAGCTCTTCGAGCGGGCCTCTCGGACCTGCCTGGGAGGGAGCATTCGAGGTGATGAAGAGTGTACTGGCCACTGGTATCAGTCAGCAGTCTCTTCCCGTAGCTCCTCCCTCTATTGTACCTGTTGACATCTCTGCCACTTCTCTTGCTACAGGACCCAGAGATCCTCCGCCTCAGGTTTCCCCATTGGGAATTTCCCCCCTTCCGAGGATTCTCCTGATGTTTCGGGAGATCCTCCTAGGAAGAGGACTTGTAAGAGGAAGCATGTAGACTCCCTGAGTCTGTCACTGGATACTGACTTTGATGAGTCAGAGGGATCCCTAGATCCCCTCTGAGGATGTCTCCTTCTCAGACATCCTAGAACTTCTGAAACAGAGGGAAACTGGCCCACCAACAATCCCTCTGAGGATGAGTCAGTATACCTAGAGGCGTTTGGATCTCGGCCCTCCACCTCCTGGGTGTCTCCGCCTTTCGACCCCCTTATGCAGGTTATTGCACGAAGGCGTGGACAGCTCCTGACTCTGTAGAGCCAGTCCCTAGGAGGCCTTCTAAATTTATAACTGCCCCTAGTGACAAACAATTCCTTACCAAGGGTGTCCCGCTGATGCCATGGTGGTGGCTGCGGCCACCAAAAGGAACTTGCAGATCCTTCCGTGCCGCCCATCCTCCTAATAAGGACTCTAGGACCATGGATAGGTATGCAAGCGGATGTTTTCCTCAGCGACCTTTGCTATGCTCGCTGAATTATCTTTGTCACTTCACCAGACTCCAGAGAGATATCCTGAAGGAGCTGGGAGAAGTAGTTCAGGATCCTACAGCTGCAGGGGCCCAAGAAAAGATTGCTTCGCAGCTAGGAACCCTCAATTCCATTGCTAACTCCTCCATGCGGCTAATATCTTATGCTGCTGATGGAGTTAGTAGAGCCGCAGGCACAGGTGTGGCTCTTAGACGCCAAGCCTGGATGCGGCTATGTGATTTTTGGATCCTTTAAGGCGTCCTTCACAAATTCTCCCTTTGATGGGTCAGCTTTGTTTGGCCCTCAGGTGAAGGAAACCTTGACCAGGTGTGAGCAGGACGGCAAGACTCTTTCTGGTGTTGGAGACCGTTTTCCGACCCCTTCTAGGCCGTATCCCAAAGGCCAGAAGGGTGGGAAGATCTGGTTCCGTAAATCCCAAGGAGTCACGCCGATTCACGTGGTCAGTTTACCCCTAGAGGCAGAGGGGGTAACAACAACAGACGCCTCTAGAGGCAGAGGGGGTCCAAGAATCAGGGCAACAGGGAGTCTCTTCCTGAGAAGCCCTTTCAGCATCCCTGAGGTGTTGCCCGGCTGTCCCTCCTTGGAGGCAGTCGGGAAGATTATCACTGTACCCAGAAGCCTGGCATTCCCTCACTCAAGACAGATGGGTACAGTCGATCATATCCAAGGGTTACATAATTCCTTTCGAGGTAAGTCCCTTCCCTCAAGTTCCCTTCCAGATGTACCACCCGGTCTAAGGGACATTGCAGAGTTAGAGATCGCAAAACTACTGCAAAAGAGCCATTCAGCCAGTCACAATAGACCATTCAGAGCCCGGAATCTACTCAAGGTTCTTTTGGTCCCCAAAAGACGGGAGACTGGAGACCAATATTGGATCTCAGCAGACTCAACAAGTCTGTCAGGAAGACAAGATTCCGAATGGTCACTCTTCAGTCAATTCTGCCCTTCTTACAGAAGGACAACTGGATGTGCTCAATAGATCTTCAGGATGCGTACTATCACATCAAAATTCACAGACGCTCCAGGAGATTTCTCCGCCGGCTGGGGTCCAGTCATTTCCAGTTCAGAGCCCTGCCCTTTGGTCTCACTACAGCCCCAGAGTGTCCACCAAATGCATGGCAGTGGTGACGGCTCACCTGAGACGCCAAGGATTCCAGGTGTTTCCGTATCTCGACGACTGGCTCCTGTCAGCCACCACCAGGCATCAGCTTATACAAGCCAGGGATTACACAATAGACCTTTGTTCTCATTTGGGCATCTCAGTCAACTACGAAAAGTCATCCTTATCGCCCTGCCAGTCTATTACCTTCATAGGCGCAAACTTAAACACTGTTCGGATGTCAGCTACCCTTACAGAACAAAGAGTTTCAGACATTCAGACTCATGTCAGGATCATTCTGGCCAGCAAGAAGGTACAGGCCAGAATGGTTCTAAAGGTATTAGGTCTTATGGCTGCGGCCATCACTCTTCTTCCCCTGGCTCGATTCTACATGCGCCTCCTTCAGTGGATGCTGTTCACACAGTGGTCATACCAGCAACTTCCAATGCGTCACCAGATTCTGGTGACACAAACATGCAAAGAACATCTTGCTTGGTGGATCACATCGTCTCAGGTTCACCAAGGCAGGTGCTTTGTACCTCCGTCCCGATAGCCACTGTCACCACGGATGCCTCCCTGATCGGGTGGGGGTCATTATCAGGGCAGGATGGTTCATGGGACGTGGCAACCGCTCGAGTACCATCTGCACATAAATGTCCTGGAGATGAGAGCAGTGCTTTTAACGCTGCAAGCCCTCAACGACTTTCTTCCCGTAGGGACAATTGCAGTCCACACAGACAACATGTCTGTAGTTTGGTATATCAACAAACAGGGCGGAACCAAGTCCTACCCCTTGTGTCGAGAAGCGCCAGACTATGGCAATGGGCGATCTCCTCTCATCGGTTTCTGGTAGCAACGCATATCCCTGGGAAAACCAACATTATAGCGGACAGATTGAGCAGAGCTATTCTCATGCCTCACGAGTGGTCTCTCAAGCAATCCATAGCGGAAGAGATTTTTCTGGAATGGGGTCGCCCATGTTGCGATCTTTTGCTACTCCCCAAAACAGCAAATGTCCAGACTTCTTCAGCCTCTTCCCTCTATCAGGCCATCCCCCAGAGACGCTCTGACCCAGGATTGGCCCCAGGGACTTCTTTATGCCTTCCTCCATTTCCTCTGATCCTCAGGTGATCCAGAAAGCTACCGTTTTGAGAGCCAAATTGATTCTCATTGCCCCTCACTGGCCTCGACAAGTTTGGTTCCCATTCCTCCATCATCACCTTTTGGTGCAGCCGTGGCATCTGGACCCAGTGCCAGATCTACTGATTCACCAATCCAGTCAGCTGCACCGGTCAATCCCTTCTCTCAACCTCACAGCATGGTTGCTCCACTTCCTTCCTTAGCCAGGCTTCCTTTGATCTCTAACCCAGTTAGAGATATCATAGTAGCTTCACTAAAATCCTCTACCAGGAGGATTTACACAAGCAAATGGAAACGTTTCTCTTATTGGGCTAAGGCCCAAAATATTGATCCTTTTACTGCCCCTGTTCAGGCAGTTCTGGACTTCTTAGCAGAGATTTTCCATGCAGGCTCCTCTTCTTCCACAGTCAGAGTTCAGTTGGCTGCTATTTCTAATTTTCATGTCGGGATAGCAGATCATAATATTATGTCCCATAGGCTCTGCAGGGCCTTTTTGAAAGGAATTTTCCTACTAAAGCCTCCAATCAGGAAAACTTTATTCCTAGTGGCTATTACATCTGCCAGGAGGGTTTCTGAACTTCATGCTCTTTCGGTTCGACCCCCCTATTTGATTTTTCACAAAGACAGAGTATCTTTGAGAACTAATCCATCCTTTTTACCTAAGGTCGCTTCGAAAAACAATCTGAATCAATCTATTGATCTCCCTGTATTTTTTCCTAACTATTCAGATAGAGCTGAACAAAAGCTACATTATCTTGACGTCCACCGTCAGCTTAGATATTATTTGGACAGAACAAAAAAATTTAGAAAATCTGATCAACTTTTTGTTTCCTATGCGGATAATAAAAAAGGCCTTCCTGTTTCTAAAGTGACTTTGTCCAGATGGCTTTCTTCGGTCATCACTGAAATTTATACGATCAGGGGAAAACAGCTGTGCTCAAAACCTAAAGCACATTCAACTAGGAGTTTAGCTACTTCTACAGCTTTTCAAGCTAGACTGCCTTTAGACACTATTTGTGCAGCGCCACTTGGGCCACTCCTCACACTTTTGTTTCCCATTACAAATTGGACTTGGCCTCCAGGGACAGAGCCAGTTTTGGCTCTACAGTCCTCAAGAGTTTGTTCCATTGAGCCACCCAGGATAGAGGTGCTAGGACGCGGTCCCATCAAGCAAGAATGAAGGCGAGATTGACAACTTAAAATTAAGAAGTTATGTACCTACCATAACGCTCCATGTTAGTTGTCTTCTCACGCCTTCTTTCTTGCGACCCTCCCCCCTTCCACCTGGCCTGGACAGACCTTGTATAAGAAACTATAATGCTAAAGACCATTCAGACCTGGTCCTTTTTCCATTTGTAAGTTTCTTCTTCCTTTGGGAAGTATTGTTTATGCTTGGTGTTATTGCCCTTTTGTCAACAAACGAGATCTGGGTACTTCCTGCCTTGCATCATGGGATATGGGGCTGCCTCGAGCTGGTAAAAGGAGTTCTCGAGCTAAAGCAAGTGCCGAGTCGGAGCCGAGGGATCGGCTCCGAACCCATCAAGCAAGAAAGAAGGCGAGAGAAGACAACTAACATGGAACGTTATGGTAGGTACATAACTTCTTATTTTGCAAACTATAGACCAAGGTTACAGGTTCCATTTTCATACTCTACCAGAAAAGAGAGGAATGCCAAACCTACCACCTACTCAAAAGACAGAAGCTCTAAAACAAATATCTCAATTATTAAAAATGAGAGCTGTGGAAAAGGTGCCATCTATGGAACAAGGAAAGGGATTTTACACCAGACTCTTCCTAGTTCCAAGGAAAGAAAACAAATGGAGGCCTATTCTAGACCTGTCCGCTTTAAACACATACATTATTGTTCCCAAATTCAAAATGCTGACCCTACAGCAGCTTCTTCCCATGCTGGGCAAAGAGTCTTGGCTGGTAACTCTAGATCTCAAGGAGGCATACCTGCACGTCCCCATAAGACCAATTTGCAGAAGATACCTCAGATTTCTTGCAGGATCAGAGCATTATCAATTCTCAGCATTGCCTTTTGGCTTATCTACTGCGCCCAGAGTGTTCACGAAATGCCTGGCATCAGTAATAGCTCATTGCAGACTTCAGGGGATTCAAATCTATCCCTACCTGGATGACTGCCTGATACAAGCGGACAACAAAAACAAACTAACAGAAGACTTACAAAGAGTCATCTATCTGCTGCAAGCCCTGGGATACACAGTCAATACAAAAAAGTCAAGGCTGATTCCATCCCAAAGAATTACTTTTCTGGGTGCAGAACTGGACACATCAAAACAAATGGCATTCCTAACTGCAGAAAAGAAAGAACAACTTCCTCTCTACTTCTTGGCATTAACAAAGCAGAACCATCTCACTGCAAGAAAAGTCCTGCAAGCTCTAGGCTTCATGGCATCCTGCATAATACTGGTCCCTCATGCCAGGCTGCATATGAGAAAGCTACAGTGGTACCTGAAGAATTTGTGGTCCCAGCACAAGCACAGCCTAGAAACCAAAATTCCAATGATCCCATGCCTGAAACAAGAGTTCCTATGGTGGGCTCAGGCCTGCCAATCAAACACAGGATTGGCCTTCTGCAAAAGTCAACCAAAACAAACCATCATGACAGATGCCTCAGACCTTGGATGGGGGGCACACATGCTGGACAAGTGCATTCAAGGCCTATGGACTCAAGACCAGCTGCATCTGCACATAAATCTAAAAGAAATGATGGCAGTGAAATTGGCAATCCAGGCATTCAGACCTTTTCTCCAAGAAGGCCAGTTGATGATAAGGACAGACAACACCACAGTTATGTGGTACATCAACAAACAGGGAGGCACACACTCATATCCTCTATGCCGGCTGGCACTGGACCTATGGGATGTGGCTCTGAGCTGCAACATTCAGTTACAGGCAATTTATGTACCAGGGAAGGAAAACATTCTAGCAGACATATTAAGCAGAACTACAACAGATGCCCACGAATGGATGCTGCATCCGGACATCTTCAAAACCATCACAAGAAAATGGGGATTACCACAAATAGACTTGTTTGCATCCCCATCCAATCACCAGTTGAGGAAATTCTGCACAAGGACTTACCACCCACTTGCTTGGAAGGTGGACTCCCTTTCTTTCAGTTGGAAAAGCCTGACAGCATACGCATTCCCACCACTTCCTTTGATGCACAAAGTACTTCTGAAGATCAAAGAGGAACGTCGAAGGATCATTCTGATAGCCCCAAACTGGCCAAGACAACATTGGTATCCGCTACTGAGGAGCATGTCCAGGGAACAAATATGGACGCTGCCCCTGATCCCATTACTGCTAACACAGAACAACTACAACATCCTGCATCCAAACCTAAAAACTCTGCAGTTAACTGCCTGGAACATTACATAACAGCAATTAACCCAAATTTATCCCAAAGGGTTAAAGACATAATCCTGGAGGCTCGTAGACCTTCCACAAGAAAGAATTATGCAGCAAAATGGAAAAGATATCTCATCTGGAGTACTACAAAAGGGCAAGATGTGACACTGATGAACATAGCCAACATCCTGGAGTACTTGGCAGAGCTCTACCATACAGGCCTGTCCTATTCTTCCATCAAGATACATGCATCAGCTATTTCAGCAGAATGCAGCTTGGATCCTCCTGTCTTCTCGCATCCTCTGCTCCGACAGTTTCTGAGAGGAATTAAAAATGTAAAACCTCCCAGGAAACCTCCTTTGCCAGCATGGGACTTGAATTTTGTACTAGAAAAACTGACTCTTCCTCCTTTCGAACCAGCAGCAACAGCAGAATTACAATATTTATCCTGGAAGACTGCTTTCCTGCTAGCAATAACTTCAGCAAGAAGGGTCTCTGAACTGCAGGCATTAATGGCAGTGCAACCCTTCCTGATCTTCCATCAAGATAGAGTCTCCATGAGAACAAATCCTACATTTATGCCTAAGGTGGTATCCAGAGTTTCTTTAAATCAGGCTATCCACCTCCCTACATTCTTCCCCAACCCACAGAACAGGGGAGAAAGGCTCTTACATACCTTGGATGTACACAGACAATTACGCTACTATCTGGACAGGACCAAAAACAATAGAAAGACTGACCAGCTTCTGGTAGCATATGCAACAGGGAAGGAAGGAAAACCAATTTCTAAACAGACAATCTCCAAATGGATAGGAAATTGCATTAGATTTTGTTACTCCTACCATGGAAAGAAAACTCCAGAGAACATCAGGCCTCACTCCACAAGGGCTACAGCCACTACCACAGCTTTCTTACGAGGAGTGGCTACCAAGGACATTATAGAGGCTGCTACTTGGACCTCCGTGCATACATTTGCCAAGCATTATAACTTACCTCTATACTCTAGATCCCGTGCTGGTTTTGCCACTGCTGTTTTGCAAGGGATCCTAACTACACCATAATCTTTTCTCATTTCCTCCTCCCCTAGTTTAGCTATGGTATTCTACCCATTTGTTAAGACTGCAGATGCATCCTTGAAGGACATAGTACAGTTTTGTACCTATCATAAATGTAGATGTCCGAGAGGAATGCATCTGCAGTCAGGATTACCCACCCTCCTACCCCTCTGAGGTACTCCTAGGGTATTTGCCAATCTTCAGCTAGCTTGGGGGGGATCTATTATGGTGTATTTGTTTGTATATATGTACATACATGTTTATTTTGTGTGTTTGCTCTCTACTATTTGGAAACGTTGGCATTTATCCAAATTTAGCCATCCAAGAGGGCACCTGGCATCTGGGGCAAGAAACACTGAGGAAAATGGCGTCGGCTGATGCCTTTATACCCGAATGACTGCCGCAATGACGTCGGGTGAAGTGCGACACCAGCCAAAGCCAGACCCAGACTTTGGAATCCGACCGAAGGGCTGCCTGACGACAGGACAACCCATTTGTTAAGACTGCAGATGCATTCCTCTCGGACATCTACATTTATGGTAGGTACAAAACTGTACTTTTGTTAAAGCCATAAATTAGGATTGGGCGATGCCTGATGTGTCTGTTTTCTGCTACTTCTCGTACTATTTTCTCTACCAGGTCTTGTGGATATCGTTTATCTCTGAACATTTTGATCAGTGCCTTGCTTTCTACCGCAAATTGTTTATCATTACTCCGTATTCTGCTTAAATGGACAAATTGTCCTTGATGATGATCTTTTTCATGAACGTAGGGTGCTGGCTCCTGTAGTCCAGTAGATTGTTCTTATGAGTTGGTTTTCTGTAGAGAGTGACGTGAAAGATTGCCCTATCTCGTTTAGGCTTGGGGTTATTTCCAGAAAGTTCACTTTTGTTCCTATGCCTGGAATAGTAAAATCTAAGAATTGTATGCTTTTTTTGGTCTCTTGCAGGAACGTATCTAGTTCTTGGAGGGTGCCTTCCCACAGAATAAACATATCGTCTATATAGAGCTTATAGAGCGATATCTGCTCAAAACCTTTGAGTTTCATGAAAGTGTCTGCTTCCCATGAACTGAGTACTAGGTTTGCATACGAGGGTGCCATTTTGGCTCCCATGGCTACACCTTTTAGTTGTCGGTACAGCTTTCCTTCGAAGAAAAAAAAAGTTATTTTCCAGTACTAAGTTAAGTAGTGTACATAGTGTGTCTGCTCGGTCCGGGTCAAAATTCCTGTTTAGTCAGGTAGATTTTTTGATTAGTGCTGTGCCTTCCTTGTGGGGTATGCTTGGATATATTGTCACTATATCTAGTGTAACTAGCAACTTTTTCTTCATGCTGTTGCCTGTTTCGAGCTGGGAGATTTCATTTAAGAATTCCCATGAGTCTTCCAGGTAAAATTTGGAGCTTTGGACTATGGGGTTGAAGTAGTAGTCCTGACGCTCAGAGATGTATTCAGGTTTTGTTCTTTTCGAAGAGACTATGTGTCTCAGTGGAGGGGGTCTGTTGCAATTCTGTTGATTTTGAGGATCCCGAAGAGTTTGCCTACTTTGGGGGAATCAGCTTGCATGAAGTTAAATTCTTCGGAGATTTTATTAAGGAATGATAGTCTTCTTAGCTCTGTATCAATGTTTTTGAATTTGCTTTGTACTTCCTCTTTGGTTACGATGCAGTAACTCTGATCTTTGCAGAGCGCATTTTGCATTTTGGAGATGTAATCAGTGTCATTCATGACTACCACTCCTGCTCCTTTGTCTGCTTTCAGAACTCTAATGTGTTTTGAATAGCAGATCATATGGAGCGCTTCTTTCGCTTGCTTATGTAGGTTAAAACAGTAGCTTTTGGGTTTACTGTTTAAGAGGTTTATAACATGTTTCTCGCAAGCTTTGGAGAAGACGCTGATGTGGTTATTCAGCATTGGGTTAAATATGCTACCCCTTTTGAGTGGGGGGGGGGGTCCTGCTCCATGGTCTTCACTTAGCCAAGACTCGTCTAGGTGGTTAATGCTTGTGCTGTGTGTTGTTGACATTGTTTCCTATGAACAACTGCTTGTGTCCCTGTCAAGGTTGTGCCTTTCCCTAGGATGATTTATGTTGTGTGTTCTCTGTGCTATACTGGCTGCGTTTGCATTTACCCTGCATTCGCTACTGTTATTGTCTTCTGTTGCTCTCTGATAACCTGCATTTGCCCTTGTAATTCTAATTGTGTTTAATATGTTTTGGCTACTGTTATTGTTTTCTGTTGCCCCTGGTAACCTACATTTGCCCTTTTAATAATCCTATGTGTGTTCCACATATTTGCAATAATAGCATCATTAAACTCACAACTTTGGCTTTTTCTGTGATTTCTACCATTTGAGACATTTACAGCATTTACGGCATTTTGTATAGTAGATACATTTAACGTATTTAAATCATTTCTTTCATTTGATACATTTGACGCATTTAAGGCATTAAAAGCATTTGGTTTATTTTGTAAGTTCGAAACGTTTAAAGTATTTGGTTCATTTTGTACATTAGAAACGTTTAGAGCAATTGGTTCAATTCGCACACCAGACCAGTTTACACTAACTTGTGGACTTTACTCAGAGTGCTGTTGATTTCATGCACCACTGTATCATAGCCTGTGGGTCCGTTCTTATGGTATTTATAATACCTGTTGCATGTGCTTGTGCATTGTTTGCTTGTGGGTCTGCTACTGATCTAACTACATTGTTGGATTCAGTACAAATATCAGAAACATTCAAGTTAAGCAGCTGATAGCTGTTAGTGCGCGGGGCATTCCCAGCGCTTATTTCATTACTCGCTTCAGAAATGGTATTTTCATTTGCCTGAATATTCTAGTCATGCCGGCTAACAGCAGTATGCATTTGGAAATTAGTAGTAGGCTGGACTTCAGTGTCCATGGACATTTCAAACGGGTTGCAATTCACATTCTTACTGTTAAAGCAATTTTTTAAGTTAAGTTTTTTGCAATACAATTTTAAATCAAGCAACACGGCTGTACATTTGGCTCTTTGTGCCAGTATGAAATTAAGTCCTTTGGGGAGTATCTTGCTGGTATACGGGTCCAGTGGCATACCAGTAAGGTTGTACACTGTTTCTCTTTCTGGCCTGGTATTTGTAGTACTTGAAACGTTGTTATCAGTTAGTACCGTGTGTTCTGACGGTTCCCCAACGTGGGTGCTGTAGTTTATTTTAGCAAATGTGGGCACTGCAAAGCATTTTACATAGGGATGACCACATGGAAACTAAGTGATAGGATAAAAGAACACTATCAAGCTATACGCAGAGTAGACTGTACAAACGCTCTAGCCAGACATGCAAAAGAGTGCAGAAAGTCCCCCATATTTAATTTTGTCATACTGGAAAAGGTCACAACATTCAGTGGAGAATCCAGCACCCCCTAGAGGTAAAAGAATTAAAATGGCAGATAGAGCTATGGCCAGACTTCTATCCAGGGTTAAACGGGAACCTGAGCATCAAATGTATTCTGAAATGGATCAGGTAACCTGCACCACCCCACTTCCACGTCACTGTTAAATCAGTAAAGATATTAGCATAACTGCATGTAAGCGCAATGTAAAGACTCCTCTAAAGATTTCTGATGAAGTTCAAAGCTTACTAATAAATAGCAAACGAAAGCGCTCAAATCTAAAACTGGCTCCTGCGTGCTTCTTTATTGATCACCCAGGAATTCTGTAGTTAAATGTAGTAGTAGTTAATACCTGGTGATAGTGCATTCTCTCTCTCTCTCTCTCTATATATATATATATATATATATATATATATATATATATATATATATATATAGTGGCACAACATCAGACATTTTAATCCAACTTTTATACACTGGAACAAGCTCCACTGCACCCCCCCACACCCCCCCTTACTTAAACATACCAACTCCGAGATTGTAGTACATCAGGGATAATGAAGCTTCTCGCTTGGCACTCTGCCACAACATTTGAAAGACAGATACCAGCATATAGGTTCATAGGTTGGTACTAGGCTATCAGGCCAAGGGCCTATACAAGCCTAGCCATAACATTTTTGCAGAATGTCCATATTTTGCCCTGTCCCCAGTAAAAATCCAAACCATTTATCCAAGTAAAAAATCCTACGTAATACATGTTTTTATATGTATATATCTGTCTGTATGTCTATATATATATATATATATATATATATATATATATATATATGTGTGTGTGTGTGTGTGTGTGTGTGTGTGTGTGTGTGTGGTGTGTGTATTAAATAGAAATTGGGGTATATGATGACTTATTTTATAATGGTGTATTGAAAGAAATCATAGTAATGAATGCAAAATCTTTTGAAATGTCAGTGTTTAAACTTTAGAATGTTGAAATAAAAATGCCTACTAATAGCATACATATGCTAGATATGTACACTACACCAGTACCCAGTCAGCCAGCAAACTGTATTACTCGCCTTTTAGTGAAACTTGGAAACAAGTGCTAGCATAAGTCTTGCAGTGGAGGCAAGTCCAACTCTCTACACACCCAGGAGCGTAGGTATTTTGATTTCAGCAGTTTAACATTTCAACATTGTACATGAAGTAGTACAACTTTCAGTATCAAGTTGAGCTGACAAGTCTTGTGTCAGGGACTGCCTAGACCCATTACAGTCTCTATTTAACCACAACTCTAGACTGGTTTTGTCTCGATAGAGTAGAGGACAGTAACACTCATCCCTCTGAATAAAGAGGGACCATCTACTGACCCGGGAAATTGCAGACCCATTAATTTGACTAGTTTTGTATATGTAAAGCAATGGAAAGAATAGTCATGGACCTGATAAATAATGACATAAAAAATCTCCAAACACTGGACTCAACCCAGTTTGGCTTTGTCAAGGGCAGGTTATGACTACTGAATCTGGTGGATTTCTTGGAGAAAGTCATCAAGGGCATGGATGAGAGTAAAACAGTACATACTGCCCACCTTGACCTGGCCAAGGCATTTGATGCAATTCCCCACTTGGATATTATAAATAAATTTGCAAAGCTGGGCATAAATCTCCCTACTTCACAAGAGGGATAGCCAGTTGGCTCATGGACAGAACAAATGTAGCTAAAGTGGATGAATCCAGATCCAAAAAGAGGCCACGGTGGTGCAGCGGTTAGCACTGCCACCTCACAGCAAGAGGTTCTCTGGTTCGATTCTCGTCTGGGGTGCCTTCTGTGCAGAGTCTACATGTCAGACCTCTCAACCAGTCAGGGACAAGTCATGAAAAAATTAGGGACACTTTGGGGTGGGAGGTTGGCATAATGGTTAAGGTATATGCCTTATAAACCAAAGGTGCAGGGTTTGATTCTCACATGGGGTAATTGGCTAGGCTTAAAAATGGCCCATAAAGGCAGTTAGCCTAGTACTAATCTATAAACCTATCAACTTACTAGTGGTGTGCCACAAGGCTCAGTGCTGGGACCACTGCTATTCGGAATATACTTCTCTGAAATCAAGGCTAATTTGCAAGCTCTCTGGATGTCAAAGTTTGCCAGTGATTGCAAGCTGGGGGCAGTCATAATGTAGATACCCTTCAGGATGGTCTAGATCAGACAGGTGATTAGTGCCTGAATTATGGCCTAAAACTAAACACAAAAAAATGCATGATCATATCCTTTGGGAAGTCAAATACCCCTGCAAATTACGAAATCAATAGCACACCCTTAAGAATAGACTTAGAGTTGAGAGATCTAAGTACGCAAATAGATAGCAGCCTGAACTTTGACCACCATGTGTCCACAGTGGTGAGGAAGTCCTTTGTGGCACAACTTATAAGTAAAGGTATGGCATCCAGAGCCAAGGAAATTGTACTCCTGCTGTTCTCAGCCCTCATTAGACCAATAATCTGTTACAATGCACCATTTAACATGTACTTGACTTGGCACTTACAGCAGCTGGAGTGATAGTAGGGTATAAAGATGTCTTGTGTGCAGGTAGACTAAAAGCCCTATCCCTTTACTTTGTCTTATCGATTATAAAGGGGTGACCTAAGCCTGACCTGCAAGGCACTCACAAATGCAGCCCTGATGGATTTGCTTCACACCCGCAAGTCAAAATACACAAGGGTCACACAGTCTAGGGATCTAAACTTAGTCAGCGACTCAAACAAAACATGTGGAGAGGCAGATATGTGTCTCAGAGATTTCCCCTTCTTTGGAACAGGCTTTCCTATTCACATTAAGTAGAGCCTTTCCCTGACCATATTCAAAAGCATTGTGGCTCAGTGGATGGGGAATCGCAAAGTCACACCCGGGGTAGCACCTGTGTCCATAATGGATAGGGACGATCTGTGAGTTACTTAAGGCATAGGTACAAACCCATGACATCTCCTTGCCCCTAGGGTCCATATATTGGGTAAAATCTAGTTATATTGGCTAGGCTCATAAGGGCTGTTAAGCTGTTAGCCTAGTAATCACCTGTGAACCTTTGAATTGTTTGAAGCCATGCTTCTTGCTGTGGGCATGCTGATTGGCATTTTGGAATTCCAACTTTCTTTCCTGCAGAGCCTTCCATAAGAAAATCTTAGGTATAAGGAAAGATAACAGGCCTGTAGAGTATGTAACTATCCACCCCATTTCTAATTCCTTCACTTTTTTGACCAGTTTATGATGCCTGCTATCGGGAGTCCTCACAACCCCCTTTTATCACTGGTCCAAGAAGTAAGAGATGAGTGCCCAATGTGCCATTGTTGGTGTCAGAAATTAGGACAATTCTTCTTATTAACTAGCAGGTACAACTTTAATACATGAAAATGATTGCAAAAAGCTGCCATCCATCCAGCCACTACAGCTTTCTCCCCATACCATAGACCCCTCCCCCAGTTTGTTTATAGTGAGAGACTCCGTTCCATAGTTTCCCCATCCTCAGTAGAAACACTGCTAAAACAAAATCTGTTTATTCATTTCTGTAATTTCCACAAGAAAGGCTTTTCTGATTTAGGCTGTAAGTACAGTTTTAAAGTTTTTTATTAAAAGAGTTCTTCATCCACTTTGATTGGACAGATTGCCTTTAAAACGATGACCGATGGAGTATAGTCTGCGCGTTCCATTCATCTTTATGATCTACTGCAGGTGCATATTTTGCCTGAGTCAGTTCCTGAACATTGTTCTTTGTGTTTGGTATATAAAAGGGATACAGTTTCATCTTCTGTGCTCCTATTTGTCTCTCAGTGGAGACATGTTGCCATACTGTTCTTATGTAATGTCTACTTGTTATCTGGAATCTAGTCCAGAGTCATGTTACTAACTGCTTAGGAGTTAGTATATGTAACAATGCAATTCTTCCAGCTTACTGTTACTGTAGTTTCTGTCATTGGTGGTGATGTCAAAGTGCTGTTATATATCATGGGGGATTCAGAGAGGAAACGAAAGTCACTTTTCGGAGGTAGGTGTCCTTCCAAATAATTTTTGCAGTATTCCTGACATAAGGGATCTCCTGCAAAGTATAGCCCAACGTCCCACCAGTATGCTAAAACCTCTAGAATTTGTAGACCTTGTACATCACATGTATGCTTTCTGCTGAAGGTGTAGGGCATCAAGGTGACATATGGACGTATATACCTCAGGACATCTTTGCCTGTAGTCCAAATGCCATCAATACACGTTTCTGAATACTCTTCTGTGCTGGTTACTGAGCTGTATTTCAGATAAGTGTACCACTGGGATTTATATCTTTTCCTGTTTTGTTTTTGTGAGTTTACATGTCATCCGGAAAGGGCAAATATAAGCGTGGGAGGCAGATTCCCTATAAAGCTCATCACTACTAGTGTCTCTTCTATCTGGGTGCTTCTCGTGGCCATACACACAGTTCTATTTGCCAAGCGTTTGTCCCTAAGAACCTACATAGTCATCTGTCCTCTTTGTCTATCTGGAAAACCAATTAAGTTGTTGGTGCAAGGTGCCATGGTGAAGTGTTCCTGTCCCGAGGGTAGCCACCTGCGAAGAAAAAGGCCAAAAAACTCAGGTCTGATTTGGCTGCTGTCCAGCCTCCCCTGGATGTCTCTCTTTAGGCTGGTGAAAGCCCTGAAAATCATCTGGCTGTTGCTTTGGATTCCTCTGCCATGACCCTGTCTGAGGCTGACATGGATCTCACTTCTCGTACAACCTCAGAGACTTTATAAACATCTGCTCCAGATGTTGAGGGGACCTCAGTTGATTATATCTGAGGGACCAAGGGGGATTCCAGAGATTTTCGTTCAGGAGGAGATTCCTACTATGTTAGTGTTGGCAGGGGTCCAAACCTCCTAGGGTTTTTTGGGCAGATGCCCCTCAAAAGAAAAAAAAAAAAACAAGCATATTTCCCCTGCTATTAGAGATCCCCAACGTGAATGGCAGAGTTGTACTCAGAGGTTGTTTAATGCTGTGCTGGCCTTAAAGCCTCCTCAAGGAGTATCTTTGCTTGCTCCTCCCTTCTCACCTACTCGTAAGAGGCCTAAGGAGCAAGAGTCTTATGATGAGGATTTGGATTCTGGGGAAGAGTCTTTGGCATACTCTTCTCATATCCCTTCTCCTTTAGATTATGGATTTGAAGAAGATGATTATATTACTCCTGATTCTCCCCTGGAAGAGCTTTTTTTGTGGGGGGGGGGCACTGTCTCTTGTATGATGGAATATTTTAAGTGGGACTGTTCTCAGGTTTCTGATGTATGTTCAGAAAAGGTATTATGAACTCCTCCAAATGGAGTCTGCCAAATCCTCTGCTGTTCCTCCAGTCCTGGTTGCCCTCTTGGGTACCTTTTCTGCAGCCTGTATTACCCCTGATTCTCAGCCTCTAGCCCCCAAGAAACCTGAGAGATTTTACCATGTACCAGATGAGTGTAAATTTCTGCTTATGTTGCAGTATTTGCTCGCTCCCTCTCCCTAGAATGCGCAGCCCTATTCTTCTTGCCTTCCTAGCCAGGGCTGCTTCTTTTTTCTCCTTCTGGATACATGTTCTTCTTGGTCCCTAGGGACATTCTGTTCCTCCTGTGGCTTTTCAGTTCTGAGGTATGTAAGTCCATACTTTGTCTTCATGCCCTACACTTTCCACAGGGAACATACGTGTGACATACAATGTTTCTAAATTCTAAAGGCTTTGGTGTACTGGCCGGACGTTGGGCTATACTTGACAGGAGATCTTTTACATTAGGAATCCTGAACCAGTGAAGAGATGATATCTGCTGTTATGGTAACATTTTACACATCTGTACTTTCTGTGTAGTAAGTATATATATTACATTGGGATGGTTTAGACAATTATCATTGATTAATGATATATTGAGCTTATATTATGTTTAGCAGATTTATTTTTGTACCTTTGCTAAAGCTTTGTACTCAGAATTATGTGCTTAGACGTTATTCCCAAATTGATTTTTTTTTGTAAGGTTGCAATGTTTATATATTTAATGATCTTACCATCTAGTTTGTTTTGTTTTATTACACTGTAATTGTAATTGCAGAGGCTTTTCACTGGACCTCAGGGGAAAGTGGGCGTTGGCTTACTTAGCCTGGTAACAAAAATGTAAATAAATGTCCAGCTATTGCCTGTGGGGTCACTGTTCTTTTTGTCCTCAAAAAGGTATTTTTTGCAATTATTTCAAATGGCTTTTTTGTTAGAATTACTTTCCCTTAAGTTTGAAAAAGGGTCATAAGATGTGTATGCTAAAAACTAGGAGCAAAACTGTTGAGTCTGCATTATTAGATTTGGATAATGTTGCCTTATAAACTCCAGGAACTTAGCTTGAGGCATACTAATTTCTTTTTGCTGCATAATTTGATGTCCATTTTTTCCCATTTCCTGGCAAAATTACTTTTTGCAGTCCAAATAGAGTATACTTTTAACCTGCAGTGAAGCAGTCATTCTTGCGGCTATCTGTTAGTAAAGAACCATCATTAAAAAGCTTACTTAAAACAGAAAGCAGAAGTATTGTAACCATAAAAGCCATGAAAGCTGTGAACTTATCAGCAGTAACCTTATATTTTTCTCATTTTTCAGTATTTGGAGTGGAAAACTTGATAAAGTCATTGTAGCAAACTACTTCATGAAAATAACAGCTGTGATTTTCAGTTGTAAATGCTTATTACAGAAGCTGATAGGGTTACACGAGAGTTCAGCTGTGAGTATTAGTACTGACCGCAGCAGTTACTTATGTAGTCATCATTTACATCTGGTAACTGGGATAATCCCTCTGGGAAGTCCCATTTTCAGTGGTGTCTCAAGAATTTGTTCACTAGAGAACAATACAGAATAAGTAAAATGGTTACATTGTAGCTATAAAATTATAATAATGCCAAGAATTAATATAATACACATGCATACAGTGCTTTGCATTCTGAGCACAGCAGTTTAAGATTGTACAGGAGCTTATATACAATTGTAAAATGCAAATATTAAGTCGCAGAGTATACCACAGGGTAGTAAATACATGTCTGTGTTATTCTAAGCATGACTTCTGTGATTAGATATAGAAACAAAAGCATCAGTAGGTTAATATAGAAGTTTTTTTAGGTAACGGAAGTTGTGGTTGTAAAACCTTCTTATTAGATCATGTGAGTTAAATAGTTTGTGAGAGGATACTTCAGCAGGAAAAAAAAATAACAGAATGAGTGTGTTAAAGAAAAGATATTGATAAATGATCGTGGAAAGTTGGTTAGGGTTTGACATTAACGTGGTAAAAGAAAACCTATTTGACTGATAGAAAAGGAGTGGTAATTATGTATTTCTATAAGACCCTTGTGGATAATATCACAAGGGACTTTTCTAATAATTTTCAAAGTGATTTTTAGTACTTGACGTATGTTTTTGGTATATAGCTCAGATTGAAAGGAAGGTTTGCAACAGGCACTTTATACAAGCTGCTATAAGCCTATGCCCTTGTTTTTGCCTTTGATGTACTCAAGCCAACTTTTGGTATTTTGACTTAAAGGCGACATTGTGCTCCTTTTTATCAAGCTACAAGCTACCTTAGCACTGTGGTGGTTGTCACATATGATGAAGTCCGAAGTGCAGGTTTTCTCTTGGAACCAGCACCAAAGTGTAACATTTTGCTAGTAAGTTCATTCAAATCACCCAAATCTTGGCATTAAATATGATCATCTCCGTGGTTGCTGCATCTTTATTATAAGGGAGAATTCCCATTTAGAACACTATGCGGAGCTGAGCTTGATTCTGCCAAAGCCCCAAATTTTAACAAATGTATGTTTTTTGGCCGATTACCTTACTACCCTTGATGTTATCATGCTTGAGAATGTACAGTTGAACCACAGGCTGTACTTTCTGCTCTCTTCTAAAATGATGTACAATTCATGTGACCACATTACCATTCTCTTACTTCCCCAAACACTTGGCACTGCCACTGCTTGGTTTCTTCTGGACCACTTGTTTGTTTTCACTTCCATGTTATGTACTGCACAAAGCTGTTCAATGAAAAACTGCTACTTTGATAACACTTCCCTGCAGCCATTCGCATTTGTATAACTTGAAGCTGCATGTAATTTCATTGAGTGTGGTTTACATTATGACTTTTTTAGGTATAAAAGACTCTGTGAGCCATTTGTTAGTTCAAAAGTTAACAGCCTGTTTTTTTTTGTTGGGGGGGGGGGTAAAGTTGACACCTTCTCTTATCTGTGCAAAATCAGCAGTGTATCAGTTTCTTGCATTTTTAAAGTGGGGAGCTTGACATTTTTGAATAGTCTGCCCTTTGTCTATGCCCACTGTCATTAAATTACATTAAGTTAAGTATTCTGTTCTTTTTAAAAACTTGTGTATTGTAAATGTAGGATGTCAAAACAAACACATGAACTGTGTTTTGTGTGCCGCTCCTTTGTACACATGACATTTTAATGAAAAAATAAAAAGTGTGTGCACAGAAAAAATTAATTGACCCTATAAAGGCATGAAACATTTCTTTACCTGTTGAATGATATGAATGCAGAGATCTTAAAATGAAAAATAAGTGAAAAAACAGAACTGTATTTTTTAGCTGTCTGTGTGTGTGTGTTCTGTCATGGCAAACTTTAGTACAAGAAGATGCAAAGCAACCAAAGCTGTGTAATTATAAAACAGTACATAGAGTAAAAGTGTTTGTGAATGTATTGCTGATAATTTATTTGGGTGTCTCTGTCATTAGGCAGAAATCAAGTTGAAGAAAGCAGCAGAATCCTTCAAGAGCTGTGTGGAAAAGTACAACTTTGTCCGTGTGGAGTTTGAACAGAAGATGATGGAGGCCTCAGGTCAGTCATTTTAACAATAATGCTTCTATTTATCAGAATGGAAATAGGATAGGCTAATGGTTTGGCTGCAATTTGTAGATATTGGGGAGCTAGAAGGTCAACAGATGGAGAGGAGAGTTTACCTTTGTGGAGAAGAGAGCAGATAAGGGATGTGGGTACCGGTTACAGTTGTAATGGGGGAATAGAAGTGGAAGGGGAGATGGGCTGAGAAGATATATCAGGGGATAGTTTAGATAGACACTGGACAGTTTCAGTGAAGAATGTATTAAAGGCATCAGCTGTTTGTTTTGGGTTGTTCTGGGAAGAGTCTAAGGGGTATGGGTTGTCGGAGTGGCCAGGTTTTGAGTCTATTTATCCCTGCCCAAAACTTTTGTGGATTTAGTTGGTTAGTTTGTTGTAAGTGGCAGTAGTAATTTATTTCGTCTAGAAATACAGCTTTTTTTGTGATGTTTCTTGTCTAAATTTAAGATGGTCGCGGGGATCTTTAGTGCTATGGTATTTGGTCCATAGCTTATGTTTCTGAATAATTTTATGCCGTGTATCTTTTGAAAGCCAAGGGGCTTGTTTTGAGCAAATTCCAACAGATCTTATAGAGGCATGAGAGTCTAGTATAGATAGGAACTTTGAGGTGAAGTATGCTACAGCGTCATCTAGTGGCAAGAGTTTAAGAGGAGACCAATTTGTAGATCTTAGTTCAGCAAAGGAGGATTCAGGGTTAAAGTTTCTATTTGTGCTGATCTTTTTATATTTAGTAAGGTGAGGGGTAGGAGTTTTATGTCTGTTTCAAGTAGATGAGGGCATGGTCACTTAAGTCGTCAGGTAGTGTTCCTACTGTGTAATTTTTGTTGTGACTATTTATCAGAATCCAATCCAGTATACTTTCTTTTTTGTTAGATTGGTTAGTTCTGGTAGGGGTGTTAATGGTTTGTGAAAAGCCATGGAGATTTAGGAGGGAGGGTTGGACTCCTGAGGAGCAGGTTTTCCAGTCTATATTGACATCACCTAGTAGTATGCTTTCTTGTGGGTATTTAATAGGGAGCCAACTAAGAATTTCTTCTAGGGTATTAATATTATTTCCAGGAGGAAGGTAGGTGCAAATAATATAAATGGATTTGTGGGTATTAAGGTGTAATTTAGAGATAAGGATTTCAGAGTTGCTAACAAATCAGAAAAAACTAAATGAAAACTCCAGCCAAGCTAGAACTTCCAATGAGTGACCTCCCAAACCTTCTGTAACAGAGGCACATGGGATATATGCAAATGACCCTTATGAACATCAGGTGTTTCAGCTATATGGCGATTCTGATTGCCCATGACTTTTACATTTGAAGTCATTTTAATGGACAATTTCTAATGGCAAAAGGAGACATATAAACGATTAACCCTGAGCATCGGGTACTATCCATATAACGAGTCTCAGCACGTCTGACATACCAATAAACCAGTCTATGTCCTAGTCACAGGGTACTGATTATCAAAAATATGGGGCCCTAGCCAGTAAGAAATAGAGCAGAGGCTTTCTGGCCTGTCTATAGTCAGAGGAAAAACTCCCTCCAATATGCGCTTAGTGAAAGCGCTTCAGCTTTTTGTACTGTCTGTATTAGGAGAAGGACTTTCTCCTAAATGCACTGAGTGTTAGCGCTTAGGCGTTCAACACAGTCTTTCTGTTTGTGTCTTTTATGTCTTATTTGTCCATCTATTGCATTATCTATACTCAGAGACCAAAGTCCTCCTATACGCACTAAGTGTAAGCACTTAGGCTTTCTGCACTATCAATATTTGGTGAGTTATTTCCTTCTATATGCGCTACATGTAAGAAACAGTGAAAACAAAAGCACTTCTATATGGGGAAAGGCAACTCAGGTAGAGTCTAAATTAACAAATTAAGCAAGCTCTGTTGGGTATTCTGCGCTTCAGTGGACAGCAAAGCAGTTGATCGCGTACCGTCCAGCACCTTAAAACACTATGTGCTTCGTATAAGGATGCAATACATAATGGTACCAACTTTTAGATGCAGAACGATTGCTGCAATTAATGGTGTGCTCTCTGGATACTATCCGTGATGAAATACTAAAGTTTAGTAGCTAGATCTGAACGTGCATTACAAGCCGAAGAACACTCCATACTCGTTGTGTCTGATAAGTAACAAGCATATAAGAGCAGCTAAACAAGTCTAAGTACCTAGTAAGAACCTCAAATTAAGGTAAACATAGATGTGAAGTTGTTCAATCTCCCCGTTTGTTATTTACATGTGGGTTCGGAGCTGATCCATCAGCACCGAGTCAGCTGCTTTCTAAGCTCAAGATCTTTGAGTTAGCTCGAGGCACAGTCCCTATCCCATGATGCTCTCCTTCCAACACCAGATCTAGTTTGCCGCTGCAATGGATCGCACGATCTTCGGAGGAAGCTTGGGCCAGTAACCTTCTTTACTATATTTAAAGAATTTAAAATGTCTTATTAGACTATAATTAGTTGTGGATTGAGTGAGATTTCACATATTTCTTTTATTTGTCGTTTAGTGAGTGGATTGAAAGTTATTTTTTGTCTTCTAATTTGGAGTGGTTGCTCCTAGGCCTTTAGCCTTTCTTGAGTTGCATTTACGTGACAGGGCTCTGTCAAATTTAGTTCCCTATCCCCTTATATTTCTTAGAATTAGTGTATTTGAACTTTTTGTGTAACATTCTTCTTATATTCATTACAGTTCAGGGATCTGAACTTTCTAAGAAGTACGTGGCTTCAATTTTTTGATTGATAATATCAGGGATCTGATATTTGTTGTAATTGTTATGATGTCAGAGAAACAAAAATCTGGTTTTAATAGATGTGACTGAGGACTGGACAAAAGATGTCCACCATCACTAATAATCATGTTTCTTGTGTGTACTGCTTGGGTCCACTACATTTACAAGAAGAATGCTCTATCTGCCATTCCTTCAGTGGCAGGGTTTTATTAGAGGGGCGAAGGAAATTGGTCGATAGAGGGCTGTTGAAGCCAGATTTCCAAGAAGCTTTAGACTAGACTGACCAGACCTCCAAGTACTTGAAGGGGTCGAAGTCTTCTAAGGTGTCATCAGATCATATGTCTTCTGTTCTGAGCACCTCTGGGAAGACTCTGTCGCCGGCTCCACAGCCTTCGGAGCCATGCACCGAGATCTTACTTCGGAGCCAAGTCATTGTGTTGGAGCCGGTGTCGGAGATTTTAAAGTCCCCGATCCTTAAGTCGGTGGCTTCTTTGGCTCCTTCGACCCATTCTTCTGGTACCCTTTCTGACATCGATGTGGACCGTGTGGTGCAGAGAATTTTGGTGAACCCAGCCCTGGCCAAACTGCTTTCAGCTTTGACCTAATTGACTTTGAAGCTTATGACCCCCCCCACTACGATTTCTGCTCCTCCTCCAAGGCCAGTTGAGCCTTCGGAGCCGGAAAGAGAGGATCCAATAGTGGTGGAACCCTCGGAGCTGAGGCCTGTTCCAGTGCCCTCGGCTCCATCGACCTTGGCTTCTTCGGTTCCAATCGAAGAGTCTCTGAGCCGACACTCTCTCGCTGGTTCCGGGGGAGAGAGTCAAACTGACGCTTCAGTTCCGACTCTCCCTCTCTGGGCTTCGGCGCAGATGAGTTCGATTCCGTCCTCTGGTTTGGAGCCTGTGGTCTCGGTCCCTGGAAGGTCACCGTCTTCTTCGGAACTGGCGGACTCCTTGGGTCGGGAAACCAGTGCCTTCGATGCCATGAGAAGGGTCATGTCTGCTAAGACCATTACCTCTTCGGATCTTTCCTCTTCCTCCCCTAAAGGGCCGCGTTCTGTCCCTACACCACAGGTTCCCACCAAGCGTCGAGACCCAGAGCCTCAGGTAACCCCATTGGGTGACTCCTGCTTGACTGAGACTTCACCAGATGCCCCCACTGATTAAGTCTCCAGAAAAAGACTGTGCAAGAGGAGGCATTTAGATTCCCCTCAAGAATCCTTAACATCAGACACTGACTTAGAGGAATCAGAAGGTTCCCCACGGTCCTCCTCTGAGGATGTCTCATTTGCAGACATCCTGGAAATATTAAGGCAGAGGGGTGACTGCCAGTCACCCCTCTGCCTTAATATTTCCAGGATGTCTCATTTGCAGATACCCTGGAAATATTAAGGCAGAGGGGTGACTGGCAGTCCCTTACCCCTATTGAGGATGAGTTGGTGCTCCTGAAGGCCTTTGGGTCTCAACATTCCACCTCCTGGGTTACTCCGCCCTTTGACGAATTAATGGACTTGGTTGCTCAAAGGGCGTGGGAGACTCCTGATTCCATGGAACCAGTCCCTCGGAGGCCCAACAAATTTATCATCTCCCCTCAAGACAGGTCTTTTCTTACAAAGGGAGTCCCTGTTGATGCCATGGTGGTGGCGGCAGCCACCAAGAAAGGGATGTCAGAAACCTCCTCTTCTGTTCATCCTCCTAATAAGGACTCAAGGACAATGGACAGATATGGGAAACGCATCTTTAGTTCTGCGACATTTCCAATGAGATCGCTCAACTATCTGACCCACTTTACTCACGTTCAACGAGATTTCTTCAAAGAGCTTGGAGATACTCTACAGGGCAAAACTGAGGATGCTGTGTCAGAGAAAGCAACGGCACAGCTTAACACCCTTAATTCTATTGTGAACTCGTCCATGAGGCTTATTTCTTATGCAGCCGATGGATCGAGCCAGGCAGCAGGTTCAGCGATTAGCTCTGCGGAGACCATCCTGGATGCGCTTATGCTCCTTTGTGGAAGCCTTCAAGTCTTCTTTTGTTAATACCTCATTTGATGGCTCTTCCCTGTTTGGGCCTAAAGTCAAGGAGACACTCACTAGGTGTGAGCAGGAAGGAAAGACTTTATCTGCCGTAGGAGTCCGTTTTTCCACCCCCACTAGACAATACCCCAAAGGGCAGAAAGGTGGAAAAATGTGGTTCCGAAAGTCCCAAGGAGCTTTCCAGAACACACGTAGTGAACCGCCCTCCAGAGGCAGAGGAGGGGGGTATAATGGTAGATGCCGCCCAGGTGGCAGAGGGGGTCTGCAGAACCAGGGTGACAGGGAACAGTTCCTTGGCAAGCCCTATCAGCGCTCCTGAGAGGAGGCCCGACCGTCCTGCTCTGGAGGCAGTCAGGGGTCACTTAGCTTTATACCCAGATGCCTGGCTAGGAATTGCATCAGATTCTTGGGTAAAAAGCATAATTACCAGAGGTTACATCATTCCCTTTTCAGAATCCCCTTCCATTCGTACAAGAATCCCAGATGTTCCACCTAGTCTACGGAATCTAGCAAACATAGAAATTCAAAGGCTGCTAGAAAAAGAGTCATCCAGCCAGTCCCGGTGGACCAGATAGGATCTGGAATTTACTCCAGGTTCTTTTTAGTTCCAAAGAAAACGGGACTGAAGGCGCATTTTAGACCTCAGCAAACTAAGTACCTTTGTCAAAAAGGAAAAGTTCTGGATGGTCACGCTTCAAGTCGATACTTCCGTTTCTCCAAACGGGTGATTGGATGTGCTCTATAGATCTCAAGGATGGGTATTACCACATCAAAATGGCCAGGCCATCTAGAGATCATTTGCGCTTCCAGC
Organism: Protopterus annectens; assembly: GCF_019279795.1. Taxonomy (NCBI): domain Eukaryota; kingdom Metazoa; phylum Chordata; order Ceratodontiformes; family Protopteridae; genus Protopterus; species Protopterus annectens. The sequence goes on along the minus strand of NC_056741.1, from coordinate 1,146,581,682 downwards.
TGGGGGCCAGTCACTACCAATTCCGAGCTCTGCCCTTTGGTCTCACCACAGCCCCCAGAGTGTTCACCAAATGTATGGCAGTGGTCACGGCTCACCTGAGATGTTTAGGATTCCAGGTGTTCTATATCTCGATGACTGGCTCCTCACTGCCACCACCAGGCATCAACTAATTTGCGCCAGAGATTACACTATCAACCTGTGTTCCAGGTTGGGCATAACCTTAAATTTCAGAAAATCTGCTTTATTGCTGTTGCAGCATATTTCATTTAAAGGAACAGATTTAGACACCACCACCTCCCTGGTCAGATTGCATCTAGAAAGAGTAATATCTTTGTGAAGTCAAGTGTCCCAGTTGTTAATGGAAAGGAGAGTTCTGGCATTCCAGGTCCTGAAGCTGCTATGCACCATGCCAGCTACACTTATAGTGGTTCCTCTGGGACGAATGCACATGAGGATACTCCAATGGCCACTATTCACACAGTGGTCTTATCAACAGCTTCCAATGTCACACAAGATTATTCTGACAAATGCTTGCAAAAAGGACCTTCTTTGGTGGTTGAACAGCCACCAAGTTACTGTAGGTCACCCATTTATACTTCCCCCTCCCACAGCCACAGTGACCACGGATGCTTCCCTGATAGGGGGGGGGGCTATTTCAGGTAAGACCTGTCCAAGGCACTTGGTCAGATGGTCAGACATGGAATCTCATTTGCACATCAGTGTCTTAGAGTTGAGATCGGTGTTTTTAGCGTTGTAACACTTTCACAACTCTCTACCTCGAGAGACGATTGCAATACAGACAGACAACATGTCAGTAGTCTGGTACATCAACAAGCAAGGGGGAACCAAGTCATACCCCTTATGCCAAGAGGCCCTGAGACTTTGGCAGTGGGCTGTATCCACCGGCGCTTTCTGATAGCAATGCATATACCCGGGTCATCCAACGTGATAGTGGACAAACTGAGCAGAGCCATTCTGTTGCCCCACGAGTGGTCCCTCAAAGAACGAGTGGCGGAAAGGATATTCTGCAGATGGGGCCAGCCTTGCTGCGTCCCCGCTGAATGCAAAATGTAGAAGCTACTCCGCCCTGTACCTCCCACCGGGAGACAGCCCAAGGGACTCGCTTGTACACAATTGGCCCTTGGGTCTCCTATATGCCTTCCCTCCAATTCCCAGATTCTTACAGTAAGCCAAAAGCCTGGGAAGGACAGTTATTCTAATAGCCCCGTTTTGGCCTCGGCAGATATGGTTCCCCTTCCTACAGCAATACCAAGTGTAAGAACCGTGGGTTCTGGACCCAGTGCCAGACCTTCTGACTCATTCGTTGGGAGTTCTTCACCCCTCTCTTGTCTCCCTCAAACTGACAGCTTGGCTGCTGCACTTCCCAACCTTGCCAGGTCACATGATTTGTCTCCAGCGGTTCAACATATTTTAGTTTCCTCTCACAAAGTCTCCACCAGGAAACTTTATAATAGCAAATGGAGGCGATTTGCTCATTGTGCTTCTCAGCATGGTATTGATCCCTATGTTGTCCCTATTCATAGTATTCTGGAATTCTTGACTTCGCTTTTTCACGATGGTGCTGCAGCTTCTACGATAAGGGTTCAATTAGCTGCTATATCTAACTTCCATGTGGGATGCAGTGGCTCAAACATTGTCACACAGATTATGTAAAGCCTTTTTGAAAGGGACTCCTCACCTTAGGCCACCTATCAGACATCCTGTATCTCAACTCATTCTTCCACCTTTTGAGCCTGCATCATCTTGTCCTTTGAAGTTCCTTTATTGGAAGACAATTTTCCTAGTGGCTATTACTTCAGCTTGTAGAGTTTCTGAACTGCAAGCACTTTCTATCAGGCCCCCATATCTTTCTAGTCTTTCACCCCGACAGAGTGTCTTTAAGAATGAATCCTACATTTCTTCCTAAGGTCTGCTCCGAGGCAAATCTGAACCAGTCTATTGACCTTCCTACCTTTTTCAGACATCATACTAGTAGAATGGAGTACATGTTACATAAGCTTGATGTTCACAGACAGTTGAGGTTTTACTTCAACAGAACAAAAGAATTTAGGAAATCTGATCAGCTGTTTGTCTCCTATGCAGACAATAAGAAAGGTTTGTCGGTATCCAAAGTTACATTGTCCAAATGGATTGCTGACTGTATAAAACTTGCATATTCTTTAGCTAAACAACCTTTAGAATGTGAGGTGAAAGCTCACTAAATGGATTGCTGACTGTATAAAACTTGCATATTCTTCAGCTAAACAACCTTTAGAATGTGAGGTGAAAGCTCATTCTACTAGCGCTGTTTCTACATCTTTAGCCCATGCAGCCCATCTACCGTTGGACACCATTTGTGCAGCTGCTACTTGGTCCAAACCTCATACGTTTATGACTCATTACAAAGTGGACAGGGCCTCCAGGGACAGGGCTTCCTTTGGTTCCACCGTTCTCTGGAATATACTCCCGTGAGCCGCCCAGGATTAGGGTGCTTGGGACGCTACCCACATGTAAAGAACAAACGACGAGATTGAACAACTTCACATAAAGAAGTGATGTTCTTACCATAACGTTCCATGTGAGTTGTTCATCTTGCCTTTGTTCTTACACTCCCTCCCACCTTCCCCCTCCAGGTTATGGAAGAACAGGTGTGACTGGTGGTCTGGTTGGTCTTGCTCATATCCTTCTTTCCAACCAGATTATTGTTTAGCTATTGTAAATAGTTATGTACTTTGTTCATTGTTTATAATTGGTTGCTTAAGTGTGTTTTTATTGCTGGTTTAGCAAACTAGATCTGGGGATGGTAGGAGAGCATCATGGGATAGGGACTGTGCCTCGAGCTAACTCAAAGATCTTGAGCTTGGAAAGCGGCCGACTCTGAGCCGATGGATCGGCTCTGAACCCACGTGTAAAGAACAAAGGCAAGATGAACAAACACATGGAACATTATGGTAAGAACATAACTTCTTTTTTATGCCAGTATAATTAAAGGTAGACCTTTTCCATAAACTAAAGTTTATGAAGATAAAGTGTGGAGTTTGAACAGACGGAGGCCTCACAGGTCAGTTTTTATGAGAACTCACAGGTTTCTTATGCTGAACTCTTCTATTTGCAAGTAGCATGGACTAGTATAATTTTAGAATCTTTCTCGTAATTTGAAGTATGTGTGTGTGTTTATTAAATATTAACAGCTTATTGTAGGGATAATATTAACAGCTTATTGTAGGGATAACTGTCTTGTAGCAGGGATGGATATTCTGGTGTACCGTGGTGTAATCTGGATAATTTATAGTTTGCTCACGGTGAGGTCATTGTGGGATCACAGGGGTTCAAAAAAGTGAGCAAACTATAGCTCATCATAACGGGTAAATGCATAAATTGCCAACAACCCTGATTAGTATAGTGCTGCTGGATTCACTTCATAACACTGAAAGCTCAAAACACTGAAAATAAGAAAACTTCATAATATAGAAGACCAAAACACTGAAACTTCATAACACTGAAAACTCAAAACACAAACTCAAAACACTGAAAACACATGTCATACATGTACTGAGTTTAAACAATGTAAATCATAGCACTTTCCACCAAGTGTAAGCAGGGGGGCAAGCACCCCTGCACCCCCCACACCCCCTGCTGCTTAAATATATCAACGCCAAGATTGCACTTAATCTTGGAGTTGATATATTTAAGTAGCAGGGGGTGTGGGGGGTGCAGGGGGTGCTTGCCCCCTGCTTACACTTGGAAAGTGCTATGATTTACGTTGTTTAAACTCAGTATATGTATGATATGTGTTTTCAGTGTTTTGAGTTTTAGTGTTTTGAGTTTTAGTGTTTTGAGTTTTAGTGTTTTGAATTTGTGTTTTGAGTTTTCAAGATTTTGAAGTTTCACTGTTTTGGTTTCACTGTTTTGGTTTCACTGTTTTGGTTTCACTGTTTTGGTTTCACTGTTTTGGTTTCACTGTTTTGGTTTCACTGTTTTGGTTTCACTGTTTTGAGCTTTCAGTGTTATGAAGTGAATCCGTGCTGCTATATACCCATAACAAAAAAAAAATGAAAGACAAACCATAAACAAGAGGGAAGAAAGGAATACATGCCCTGAATATAATTTCAACTTGCTTTAATGAATATATCCCCATTTAAAATCCAAGAAAAAAATCGAAGAAAATAATCCAAAAAGATGAGCACTTTCATTTTGTCAATACTGAAACTTCATCACATAATCACAAACCAGATAAAGAATCCTTTTAAATGCTTAAAACAAATCACATGGTCCAAGATAATCATTCAATTCAGTCCAAAGGCAGCACACCCCCCAAAAAGCCCAACATTTGATTTGAAACTTTAGTAAGTCACAAGCAGGAGATGTTTTAAAGATAAAATCATATTGCACATCATAAATAAATATATATACTATGAGACAGTTGGTAATATAAATATAAATATATAATATATATATATATATATATATATATATATATATAAAGATGACATTTGTTTTATATATTTTGTAAGTGCTTTGAGCTTCAACATGGATACTATTCTGGCTTGTTCATTAAGCCCGGCCAACAATATGCATTCCACTAGATCTGCAGTAAATTTCTCTCACCTCCAACCTTACTTTCCACGGGTCTTCTCTTAGGTCCATTCTGACCTGTTTCAGGATCGTGAATTTAAAAGTATGCCCGGTATATTCTAAGACATGTTTGTATAGTGCATTGGTACCCTTACACTTCATCTCATATAGGCCTTTTTATATCCGTTCATGAAATTTCCATTCAGCTTTTCCAATATAGTAGCTTTCACATTGCTGACAGAGTGTCACATAGACGATTGCCTTGCTTTCACAGTTCACCCTGTGGGACATTTTAAAGCATTTGCCTTTAATCAGGAATCTGTCACCGTGGCTATGTATTTACAAAACAAACACCTACCACATTTGAACATACCCAGAATAATCCTTGTGGGGCACTGTTCAACTTTGAATATATTTTTAAGGGTACATCCTTTTCTGAAGATCATAGAAGGTGCTTCTCCCAATTTTTCCCTCAGCGATCTGTCGCCCCTCAACAGTACCCAGTTTTTGTTCAGGATGGCCCTGATATTGAAACTATCCAAGCTATATGTAATAATGAGGGAGGTAAGAAAAAGAGTATTTGCTTTTGGTTCCTGTTCCAAACATCTATGCTGCCATGCTGCACCATTGAGAAGTGGTAAAAAATGTCCAGAACTCCTTTTAAATGTAACCTCCTGCACCATCTCATCAATTAGGGATTCAGGATACCCCCTGTTGAGAAGTTATTTTCATCATATCACATTCTTCCTTAAATTGCTGGTCCAAAGTTGTCATACTGGCAGCATGAACTAGCTGTCCCTTCACCACTGCTTTTTTTTTTTTGAAAAAATGGATGGGAGCTGGAGAAGTGAAGTAAGATGTTGGGAGTGCCTGCCTTTTACTTGTTTGATACTACTTTGTGGCTGCATACCTACTGGAGTAATTTGAGTCATCGGTCTGTGGTGTGATTTAAGTTTTTTAGTGACTGAGGTTTCCCCTAGTTGATTTACGTTTATGTTGGAGTATGTTTGTTTTCTGTGTATCCTAGACACATGTTGATGATTGCTTTTGTCCTTAACAAGCAAAATATCCAGATAGGGGAAGGTGGTATCACTGTAATTGCAGGTAAAAGGCAAAACGATAGTTGTATTATTAATGTAATCAATAAAAAACACCAATCTCCAATTCTTTCCCCTTCCAAATGATAAAGATGTCATCCAAATAGTGCTAGTATAGCCAGAAATAGGCTTGATAGGGACATTCAGTAATGTAATGACGTGCTAATTCCGACATTACTGTGTTGGCAAAAAGGGATACAGCCAGGGACCCCATGGCCACCCCTTCTTTTTGCAAGTAATGTGAACCATTGAACCAGATGAAATTATTCATGAGAATTATTTCCATTAATTCCTCACACAGGTTAATTTGATCCTGCCCCAACCCTTTTCTGCTTAAATACTCCACAAACCATGTAACTCCCAATTCATGCGGGATCACTATATATATATATATATATATATATATATATATATATATATATATATATATATATATATATATATATATATATATCTGTGGTAATGAGCATGCTATTATTTTCAAACTCCAAGCAGATGTTCTTCGTGTTTCACTGTTGCAGTCATCACATATGGGTTATCTGCGTGCAGTAGCTGTTAGTCGGCCTGATTATCTAAGTCTTGGGTCCTGCGTCGGTTGCTATCTCATCTTCCATGACGTCAGGTAGTCAGGGGTAAAAAGCATGCAGCCGACGCCATTACATCAGTCTTTCTTGCCGTGCGGTGCCCGAAGCAGAAGCAGTTCACAAGTGCCGGTCGGCCGACTCCTGAAATTTTCATTTTCGAGTTTCAGAACCGAAGTCGTCAACTAAAGCTAAGTACCCCGTTGGGGAAACTTTTTCTTGCTCTAAACCAATGTCAGTAAAAGTCAGTAATTATATTTCTTGTGGAAAGCAAATGCCTCATAAAGATTTTCATTTGTACTGTATTCCTTGCCTAGGCCCTGACCATGACGTAACTTGCTGTCAGTTTTGTGCCTTATTTAAATGACAAACTATTCGTCGTCGGTATATTTACACTTCTAAATATTTTGGTACTCAGTTCAATTACCCAGATATGGCTTCCGTAAGCCACTTGACTACCGACATTCTGAAAAAACGCAAAGATAAAGACAGAGACGGGCCGCCTAGGTCCAAAGCTGCTGGCGACGCTTCTAAGCTAGTCTCCAGTTCCCCTGTACTTAGTGAGGCGCTTTCGCAGCCCCTGATACCCACTACTTTAGATTCGCAGGCCTCTACTGAGACCCATTCGGAGTCCGGTATGCCGCAAGATGCTTCAATTGTGGAACCTGCGCATGTCTCTACCTTGGATGGGTCCAGAGCCGCTATGCGGGCACCGGCTTCTGAGGGTGTATTCAGGCCTACTGACTTGCATATTATACTGACACCATCTTCTTCTTCAAGGCCTAAAACTCGATCCATGCCTAGAAAACTGATGCCCAGACCACATGATCAGGCCTCTATGCCTAGAAAACAAATGATAAGAATGGCTGAAGACCTTATTACTTTAATCATGGGAAGCCAACCTTCCCCCTCTGAGAGACCTAGGACTGAATTTGGTTAGGATTCTTCTGATCAGGATTCTGAAATTTCTGTTTCCTCTGATGACCAGGATTTAACCTTATCTACCTATGAGGATTCTGATGCAGAGGACTCTGTTCTCTCTGCTTCCTCTCCAGAGGATTTCTCTTTTGGTGAAACCTTGCATACTCTTAGGGAGCATTTTCACTGGGAAAGCCAGGATTACTCTGATTCTAAAAAGAGGCTTAGGGATTTCTTACTCCTGCCCCAACACAGGCCTTTAGCTATCCCCCCTGTACTGGACATTGTTGATTATGTCTTTTCGGAATATAGCTTGGCCCCTGACTCCTTACCTCCTGCTCCCAGAAAACCAGATAGATATTACAGGGTTCCTGACTCTCACAAGTTCCTCTTTAAAAATCCTACTGCGGATCCTGAGACCATTTCACAGGGACCCAAGGGCATTAAGGCTACTACTGCCAAAATCCTACCCCCCTGATAGAGATTCCAGGGCGTTGGATAGATGGGGTAAGAAGGTGTACACTTCTGCAACCTTGGCCATTAGGGCCTTAAACTGCCAGCTTTGTATGTTAAAGTATCAGCAGCATATTATTGGATTGCTTAAACAGAAAATGATGTTGATTCCTGACTGTGCTGAAAATAAGGATTTACAGGATTTAATGCATTCTGCTGAACAAGTTGGAAAACATACTTTGCAATGTGGTTTTGATTCACTAGAGGCATCTTGCAGGGCTGCTGTCGCTGGGTCTGTACTTAGAAGGCATGCTTGGCTAAAGGAGCAATCTTTGCCAGATCATGTTAAAGCTAAATTGCTGGATGCTCCCCTTAAACCAGGACCGCCTGTTTGGCAACAAAGCAGAAGTAGTACTTAAAAAGATGGATGAGAAAGCTAAATCTGTGTAATCTTGTTAAAGATTTCCTGCAAGTACAGCCTCCAAGATTTAGTAGGCATTGGCCCTCTAAGAATTGGTCCTTTCCTGCCTCTTCCAGGCCTTCTCAGTCCAAACTCAGAACCAGCAGAACATCTAGGCTTCAGTCCCAAGGTACGCACAGGACTAAGCAGTGGGGGGGCTCCCACTTCCAAAGCAGGGAGTAGTAAGACTCCCCCCCCTATGGTAAACTGTCTCAATGACTTAACTTTAAAACTTCCAAGCCCTTCTCCACTGACTGCTTCTTTAGGGGGAAAGATTGCTCTGCAGGCAAAAAAACTGGGAACTCATTACCCAGGACAAATGGGTTTTAAATATAGTTTCCCAAGGATACAGATTCTACTTCCACACTTTACCAACCCCAAACAGTTAGCCAGATCTACCCCCAAATCAGTGAGCAGGGGCTCAAAAGCAAGTTCTCTCTCTCTTAAGTATAAGGGCTATTCAAACTGTCCCAGAAGAGGAAAGGGGACAAGATGCTCAGAAAAGACAACACATGGCATCCTATCCTGGATCTCTCTATCCTAAACACTTTTTTGGTGATCCCAAAATTCAGGATGCTAATTCTTCACCAGTTGCTTCCTATACTAGGCAAGGATGTCTGGTTGGCAACACTGGATTTAAAGGAAGCCTCCCTGCACATCCCAATCAGGGAATCTTGCAGAAGATACCTATGCTTCAAAGCAGGATACATGCCCTGCCAGTTTTTTGCACTGCCCTTTGGCTTATGTACTGTGCCCATGGTATTCACAAAGTGCCTAGCTCCAGTCATTGCATTTTGCAGGCAAAGAAATATTAAAATATTCCCATACCTGGATGATTGTCTTAATTCAGGCAGAAAGCCAGGACATACTTTTGAATCATCTGGCGTTTATACAAAAGGTGCTAACTTGTCTGGGGTACACCATAAACGAAAATAAATCACTTCTTGTACCCTGTCAACAAATTGTATTCCTGGGAGCAAGCTTGAACACAACTTCCCAGATGGCTTTCCTCACGCCAGAGAAACAAGTTAATTTGACAGCTTACTTCAGACTAATGGCCACAAAAACATTGCTATCTGCAAGACAAATACTGCAAGCCTTGGGGTTCATGGCCTCCTGTATTCTCCTAATTCCATATGCAAGACTGCCTATGAGGAAACTACAATGGTATCTAAAACGCCTATGGTGTCAACATTCTCAGGATCTAGAAGCAATGATTCCTATCATACCTTGCCTACAGTTAGAGTTCCTTTGGTGGGCAGAGGCCTGACACCAAAACAAGGGACTGCCATTTACTCTACCCCCTGCCGCTCAAACCCTAACAACAGACGCATCAGACTATGTATGGGGTGCTCACTTGGCAGGGAAGTGCATTCAGGGCAAATGGAACCCAAGTCAAATGCACCTGCATATCAATCAAAAAGAAATGTTAGCTGTACAGAATGCTCTGACAGCCTTCAAGGACCACATTCTTCCAGGGCAATTAATGGTAAAGACGGACAACACCACTGTTATGTGGTACATAAACAAGCAGGGGGGAACCCACTCATACCCTCTCTGAAGACTAGCCATGGCTCCGTGGAACACAGCGTTGAGCTACCAAGTGCACCTACAGGCTCAATTCCTGCCAGGAAAGCTAAATACACTGGCAGATTAAGCAGAAATCTCATGGACCCACAAGAGTGGAAACTGGAATCAAAGACATTCAACATGTTGATAAACAAATGGAAGAACCCAGATATAGACCCGTTAGTCTCCCCCCAGATCTACCAATTGGACAAATTCTGCACAGGACTCCCAACAAACAAGCTTGGAAAGTGGATGCCCTGTCCTTCACCTGGAAAAATCTATCAGTTTATGCCTTTCCTTCTCTGCCTCTCCTCTCCAAGGTACTACTAAAGATCAAACAGGACAAACCTAGGACAATACTGATTGCACCAGACTGGCCACGTCAACACTGGTGTACCCCCTCTTGCACAGTGTGTCACTGCTGGCTCCATGGCATCTGCCTCAGACCCCTACCCTGCTGTCCTAGCAGGAGGGCCAGATTCTACACCCTCCGCTTCAAACCCTGAACCTGGCAGCCTGGCTAATTACCTGATCTCTCCATTACCATCGGTCAATAAACAAGTGTTGGATGTCATTCTGGAGCCAAGGAGGCCTAGTACTAGAAAATCTTATGCTGAAAATGGAAATGATTCATTTCCTGGAACCAAACTCGGGATGGGCACAGCAGCGCCCAATTTACCTCAGATTCTTCAGTACTTAACTGAGATGCTTCACAAGGGCCTTTCCTTTTCCTCCATCAAAATTCATGCCTCAGTCATTCAGCTCATTACAACACAGAGCCACCCCTCTTCTCTCATCCACTGCTCAAGCAGTTCCTCAGAGGTGCCAAAAACTTAAGACCACCCAGGAAAGCCCCAACTCCAGCCTGGGACCTTAACTTTGTATTGGAAAAACTCATTCTACCTCCATTTGATCCAGCTGCAAGTGCACAATTAAAATTCCTTTCTTGGAAAACAGCCTTCCTTTTAGCCATCACTTCAACAAGAAGGGTGTCTGAATTACAGGCCCTTATGGCAGTGGAACCTTTCATCATCTTTCATGCGGACAGGGTGTCCCTCAGGACCAATCCCTCTTTCATGCCCAAGGTAGTATCCAGTGTGGCTCTCATTTGCCAACCTTCTTTTTTAACCCACAGAACAAAGGGGAGCATGTACTGCACTCCTTAGATGTGCACAGACAACTTAGATTTTACTTGGACAGGACTAAACCTCTCAGGAAATCTGAACAGCTGCTGGTGGCATTTGCTGCAGGGGCAAAGGGGAAGGCCATTTCAAAGCAAACCATTTCTAAATGGATAGGCCATTGCATTAATTTCTGCTATAAGCACCATGGAAAACCGATCCCACAGGGGATAAGACCACATTCAACTAGGGCTGCATATACCTCTACAGCCTTTCTCAGAGGTGTCCCTACCAGGGACATCCTAGAAGCTGCTACCTGGAGTTCTTTACGTACTTTCACCAAGCATTACCATTTGCCAATTTTCTCTAAATCCAGAGCTGGCTTTGCCACTGCAGTCTTGCAGGGCCTTACAGCTGGTCCTAATGCTATCTAATTTCCTCCTCCCATCCTTAGCTTTGGGAATCTACCCAAATGTGATGACTGCAACAGTGAAACACGAAGAACATAGTACACTTGTGTACACTTACCATAAATGTAGATGTTCAAGTGTATTCACTGTCGCAGTCCTAGTTACCCTCCCTCCAGCCCCCTGACTTCTATTGGCTATACCTTTATTCTTGCTTACTATGTTTAAAGCTTTTTGGTGCATTTGCTTTTTTGTTGGAGGTGTAACCTTGTATATATAATTGCTTCCCATTATGGGGGCACCTGACATCTGGGTCAAGAAAAACTGATGAAATAGTGTCGGCTGCATGCTTTATACCCCTGACTACCTGACGTCATGGAAGATGAGACAGCAACCGATGCAGGACCCAAGACTTTGATAATCAGGCCGACTGAGGGCTACTGCAAGCAGATAACCCAAATGTGATGACTGCAACAGTGAATACACTCGAACATCTACATTTATGGTACGTGTACACAACTGTACTTTGATCTTCTCTAGGAAGTGCCAAGAGTCTTTGCATAAACTCTCTTCTGTCTTAAGTTATTGTTGTCTTTCGGCTTTTCCCGGTTAGGGGTTGCCACAGCGGAACTCCCGTCCCCTAATGATTGGCAGTAGATTTTCACAATCGTCGAGGTGCCAGCTCGACGTTCAACCTTCAATGAAGGCACGCCCATTTACGCATGTCTTTCAAATGCCCACCCAACCACAGGGAGGACATGCAGACTCCACACAGAAGGCACTCCCCGCACTCCAGCCGAGAATCGAACAGGCGAACCTCTTGCTGTGAGGCAACAACGCTACCGCTGCACCACCGCGGAAGTCTCTTCCAGCTGTTGTGCACGTATTCCGGATATTAAATTAAAGTCATTACTCTTCTGTCTTAAGTAATGACTTTAATTTAATATCCAGAATACGTGCACTGGCATATGTGATGGAACCCCTTCCATCAAAAGCTGGAAGCATCGTGGGGGGGGGGGGTCCTGTATGTTTTTATGAGTTTTTGTGACCCCAAACTGGGTTTTAGGTGCTGGGGTATTTAAATAAATTCATCCAAGGAAATTCTCTTATTGATAAATATGTCCTTGATTTGGACATGTATCTTCTGATATTCCCCATTCAGTTCATTCAAGCTAGAAGCTGAATATGCCTAGCCCTGTAAAATATTAAAAATTCTATAGTTATAGTCAAACATGTCCATTATGATCAATCCTCCCCCTTTATCCGGGGTCATAATCCACATACTTTGACTCCTCAATAAGTTGATTGGGTCCAGTTCCTCCTCCGTTAAGGTACTATTCCTGACCTTACGGTGATGTTTAAAATAACGCCTCAAATAGAGTTCGCACACCCTTTCATATAATGCTAGGAGGTGGTGGATTAAATGTGCTAATCACCTTAAAGGCACTTAAAACTTTGGGCACATCATTAAGGAGAAAGGAGAGATTATGTTTTCTTAAGTACAACTTCAGATCGATAATAGTCTCAGGGCAGCTCTGTTGTCCAGAACGAAGGAGAACCCTTTAGAAAACAAATCCACACACAGTCCAAGGGGATACTGGAATAATTGTAGATCCTGAAATCATCTCCATTACCTGCCGAAATCTTAACATCATTCTCACTTCCAATCACTATGCTGACATTCCTGTCTCCAGTTTCAGTCATCTCCTCCTCCAATTCTGATTGCATCATGATTGGTTGAAGTTCTAGGGTTGAGTCTGTAGGGACTGATTGTATTGGCTCATTAGTGATGGTATGGTACCACTCCATTTCCCACTAGTTGTTCAAATGGTTCTTACCCCCTGATCCTCTCCGATCTCCATAATAGGGGCTCCTCTAAAGGGGTGACATTGGAAGTTACATTATTATTGTTGCTACTCGCAATATTAGTCTGTGAAGAAGTAGAGTTGTTCTTATTATTTGATGGCAAGTTGCAGTTATGGTTAACAAATTTCCTGGTGTCCCACACTTGCGCATTAGGTGGAGGCGAGTAGGCTTACTCCTGTTCATATGCAAGTCTATCCCTTTCCAACTTTCTCATTTTCGTGTTTTGGGTAGACTGTAATTTATGCTTGCTACTGGTAAAAACACTAGCATGCTCAGTTTTATACACATCGTAATGGAAATTGTTAGTGATGATATTATCAAAGGCATTAACCTCTGTAGTGAGTTTCTCTGTCATTTTGGAATTATGCCTTACCACAATTTCCATATATTCATACCCCATACGGTCAAAGAAACTCAGTAACACCTGGTGTAATGGAGATTTTGTTTCCATACCTGTCAGAAAATGCCACATCTTTAAGCCTTTCGGGGCTTGTTGTACCCTGATAGATTCAAGAAATGTTTGTTATCCAGTTCATCCAGTTGGTCAGTAATGTTATTAGGCAGAGGTTGCGGAACACACTTGAAGGAAAAATTATTTTGTAACCATTCATTGAAAACTGGAACATCACCAGCATGGGGGTGATACCTCACCGAATTTTCAGGGTTGTTAGTTAGTCCTAAGGTAGAATTACCATTCATTTGAAAGTTATTACCTGCCATTAAAATAGATACAGTATTTGACATTCCACCATTCTTTACTGGTTGAGTTTGACTTAAAATCTCGGCTGTTTTCAGTGTCAGCTGTTGGATGAGCAAATTTAAATTACTGACAAAAATGTTAGATTCTTTTGTCCCATTTCCTGAAAAAAATTGTAAAGAAGCAGGAATCCCATCAGCAGCCATGGAACCTTCAACAGTAACATACCCATAGCAAAAAAAAAAAAAAGGAAAAATAAACCATAAACAAGAGGAAAAAAGGAATCCAAGCCACCAAACGTAATTCCAACTTGCTTTAATGAATAAACTCCCATTTAAAATCCAAGGAAAAAAATCAAAGAAAATAATCCAAAAAGATAAGTGCTTTTGTTTTGTCAATACTAAAACTTCATCAGATAATCACAAACCAGATTAAGGATCCTTTTAAATGTAGGTTGGAAGCAAAGACGAAACGAACTGAAAATTCAGTATTTATTCCAAACACCTTCAAAAAAACATCCACGCACTGTCACAAATCATTAACGCTTTTCTTTAAAATACATCCATGCGTTTTCGTCCCCACAGTAGGAATTAATCAGATGAATGAATAAAACTCCCTCCTCAACAGTTTTTATATAAATTAATAAACTCATTATCCAATAATGCTCCTTAATTACATTTCAAACAGTCAAACCAGCATTGTAGTGGGCTCATAAATATTCATTAGCTCATTGAATATAAAATTAAAAAGTAAAATGTTAAATTCATTTTATTCCTTATCAAAAATAACAACTTATGAGTAAAGCCATTAAATATATAAATATTTATAAAACCATAACATTTTATATTACATATGACTTGTTTTAAACAAAAATAAACACTATATAAAATCCATCTTTGTACTACTTGTAATTCCTAAGGAGGTACAGAAAGGAATTGTAGAGGGAAAAACAGTGCCATCTACTGTCTTGAAAAATTATTACTTTAATATTTGGCAGCCCTTATTTTAAGCAGTGGTAATATGGAAAGATACTCATTCAACCCTGGAAATCTACCTGCTTCCAGAGTTACCTGCCACCATAACTCTTTATATTCAATGTTCTCTTCCCATATACCTCCCCTAATATCATGTTTTACTTGATCTAGTACTAAAAAGTGGAATTTATACCCTTCACATGTTTTGGAATGTTTAAATAATGCGTTTGTTTCTTTTCCTTTAGAAATGTCATAAATGCATTCATATATTCTCCTTTTCATGGTTCTTTCTGTTTTCCCTACATAAAATTAACCACATTTTTGACATATAGCTAGGTATACTATTCCCCTAGTATCACAATTACAGTAACCTTTACTTTGTATCTATCTTTTTCTACTTTCTAAAAAAATCTCTTCTTTATTAGAAATATATCCACACTGGTTACACCTACCACATTTAAATGTGCCAAATTTCTTTCTACCTTCCCTTGGATTACCACAATTGTTGTTTTTATTTTCTAATATATTTCTTATACTGCTAGAATTTTTGTAAACCACTTTTAGTGATGACTTCGGTATATCTTCCAAGTTGGTAAGGGCAAGGAATCTTTCCCATTCCTTTTGAAAGGTTCCTTTTATAAAGTAATTAGTTGCATTGTATTCCAGAACCAATGCCCGTTGATATTTAACTGGGTTTTCTAATTCATTATTTACTTTTTCTTTTTCTTCCTGCTCATTACTAATCATAACCCCTTTGATGGGTTTAAATCTATTTTCTCTGCCATTTACAACTTCTAACCTAATTTTCTTAATAAATTCATAGGGGTACCCCCTATCCAAAAACATTTCTTCCAACAATTCACATTCTGCAACAAAATCATTCTCTAAGGTAGTCATTCTAGATCCTCTTACAAATTGTCCCTTCACTATATTCCTTTTACAATGTGTAGGATGAGCACTATTATAGTGAAGGAACGAATTACAAAATGTATCTTTCCTAAATATCCTGGTTTCTAGTTCATTATTTACTTTGTAAACTTCTAAATCCAAATATTGGAGAACATCATATGAATATTTATACGTAAATTTAAGAAAATGGGTAGAATTATTTATGTATCTCATAAATTCTTGAAATTTTTCCTTGCTATCTGTCCAGAAAATAACTGTCATCCAAAAATCTATGATATAGGGACCAGCAAGAATTAAACAGAGTTTAAAACAAAAGTTTCTTCTCATTTTGCTAGAATAATATTTGCAAAGGTAGGAGCACAAGCAGCTCCCATGGATACTCCCTGTGTTTGTTTAAATAGCTCACCATTAAATATTAAAAAATTATTCTTTAGAACTATATCCATGAGTGCTGTACTTACTACCTTTTCGCAATGTGACATAGATTTGTCCTGAAAGACAGTGTCCTCAAACATTTTCATACCCATATCATAAGGTATACAGGAGAACAAATCAATTATATCAATAGTAACAAATAATAAATTATCTGAATATAACTGTGTTTTAATTTTTCTCAACAAATCTCAAGAATCTCTGAGGATAGCCTTGTTTTGAAGCCAAATATGTTTAGTTTTTGTATCAACATATTTTGCTAATGGTAACGTTTCAGAGCCATCAGCAGGTACTATAGGCCTCAACGGTGGATCCTCAGCGTTTTTGTGGATCTTGGGTATTCCGAAAATACTTGGAATGTTTGGCTTTTCAACTCTCAGATACGCATATATTTTACCATTAATCAAACCCTCCTGTAACATATCCTGTAATACTATATCTATTTTGTGATATGCCAGATTTATCTCATTCCCAGAAACACAGGTATATTTAGTTTCATCTCTTAAAATTTGATTCATTTTTCCTTCATAATATATTGAGTCCATTATAACTGTCCCCCCACCCTTATCAGGTTTCATAACTCTCACTCCATAATTAGACTTTAATTCATCCAAAATAGTCTTTTCTTCCTTACTCAAATTAGTTTGATATTTAATCTTACTTTGCATTTCTCTAATTTCTTTTTCTAAAGTCATTTCAAAATGTTTTAATTGTGAGTGCAAAGGGGGATTGTAAGTGGACTTGCGTATTAATCCTTGATTATTTTGATTTGTTCTGTTTATATCATTCTTGGAAAATAATATTTCCAAATTAATTATTCTAAGGAACAGTTTTAAGTCTAACAGAGTTTTAGTTAAATCCCCTTTAGTATAGGGAATATATTTAAGCCCCTTCGCCAATAGGCTGAAATGATCCTTAATTAAGGAAATATTACTGAAGTTGTAAATGGAAAACCCACCATACTTGTTGTTAAAACCTTCAACTACTATCTCTTGGGTAGGTGTTACTTCATTAGGGTTGGGAGTATATATTCCTAATATCTCCCCCTGCCTCGAAAATTTCCTTTCCAATTTTTCTGTCTGTGAAAAGAACTATCATCCCTAACTAAACTTTTGTTTTAAACTCTCAGTTTAATTCTTGCTGGTCCCTATATCATAGATTTTTGGATGATATAGTTATTTTCTGGACAGATAGCAAGGAAAAATTTCAAGAATTTATGAGATACATAAATAATTCTACCCATTTTCTTAAATTTACGTATAAATATTCATATGATGCTCTCCAATATTTGGATTTAGAAGTTTACAAAGTAAATAATGAACTAGAAACCAGGATATTTAGGAAAGATACATTTTGTAATTCGTTCCTTCACTATAATAGTGCTCATCCTACACATTGTAAAAGGAATATAGTGAAGGGACAATTTGTAAGAGGATCTAGAATGACTAGCTTAGAGAATGATTTTGTTGCAGAATGTGAATTATTGGAAGAAATGTTTTTGGATAGGGGGTACCCCTATGAATTTGTTAAGAAAATTAGGTTAGAAGTTGTAAATGGCAGAGAAAATAGATTTAAACCCATCAAAGGGGTTATGATTAGTAATGAGCAGGAAGAAAAAGAAAAAGTAAATAATGAATTAGAAAACCCAGTTAAATATTAACGGGCATTGGTTCTGGAATACAATGCAACTAATTACTTTATAAAAGGAACCTTTCAAAAGGAATGGGAAAGATTCCTTGCCCTTACTGACTTGGAAGATATACCGAAGTCATCACTAAAAGTGGTTTACAAAAATTCTAGCAGTATAAGAAATATATTAGAAAATAAAAACAACAATTGTGGTAATCAAAGGGAAGGTGGAAAGAAATTTGGCACATTTAAATGTGGTAGGTGTAACAAGTGTGGATATATTTCTAATAAAGAAGAGATTTTTTTAGAAAGTAGAAAAAGATGGATACAAAGTAAATGTTACTATAATTGTGATACTAGGGGAATAGTATACCTAACTATATGTCAAAATGTGGTTCATTTTATGTAGGGAAAACAAAGAACCCTGAAAAGGAGAATATATGAACACATTTATGACATTTCTAAAGGAAAGGAAACAAACACATTATTTAAACATTCCAAAACATGTGAAGGGTATAAATTCCACTTTTTAGTATTAGATCAAGTAAAACATGATATTAGGGGAGGTATATGGGAAGAGAAAATCGAATATAAAGAGTTATGGTGGCAGGTAACTCTGGAAGCAGGTAGATTTCCAGGGTTGAATGAGTATCTTTCCATATTACCACTGCTTAAAATAAGGGCTGCCAAATATTAAAGTAATAATTTTTCAAGACAGTAGATGGCACTGTTTTTCCCTCTAGAATTCCTTTCTGTACCTCCTTAGGAATTACAAGTAGTACAAAGATGGATTTTATATAGTGTTTATTTTTGTTTAAAACAAGTCATATGTAATATAAAATGTTATGGTTTTATAAATATTTATATATTTAATGGCTTTGCTCATAAGTTGTTATTTTTGATAAGGAATAAAATTAATTTAACATTTTACTTTTTAATTTTATATTCAATGAGCTAATGAATATTTATGAGTCCACTACAATACTGGTTTGACTGTTTGAAATGTAATTAAGGGCCATTATTGGATAATGAGTTTCTTAATTTATATAAAAACTGTTGAGGAGGGAGTTTTATTCATTCATCTGATGAAGTCCTACTGTGGGGACGAAAATGCATGGATGTATTTTAAAGGAAAGTGTTAATGATTTGTGACAGTGCGTGGATGTTTTTTGAAGGTGTTTGGAATAAATACTGAATTTTCAGTTCGTTTCGTCTTTGCTTCCAACCTACAGCTTTCGTTTTATTTATTGGTGACTTTTGGAAGCTTTCACTTCATTTTGTTATTGGATCCTTTTAAATGCTTAAAACAAATCGTGTGATCCAAGTTAACCAATTAATTCATTTCAAAGGCAGCACATCCCAGAAAAGCCCACCAATTGATTTAAAGCTTTAAAATGTTTCTACTTGTGACTTACTAAAATGAAATCATATTGTACATCATAAATAAATATACTGTTAGGTCAATACTAATAAATAGATGGATATAAAACATATAAAGCAAATAATTGATTTTGTGGAGCTCTTCAAGTCCTCGTTTGTCAGTGCTACTTTTGGCGGCAGCTCATTGTTTGACCCAGAGTTAGAGACACACTCCAGGTGTGAAAAAGATGGAAAGACCCTCTCTGCAGTGGATGTACATTTTTTGACTCCTCAAAGATACTTCTCTAGGAATCAACAAAGAGGTAAAAAAGTGTGGTTCAGATCAAACTCTACAAGGTCGCCCTTTCATTTCCCCTCAACCTAAGGCTGTATTGACCACAGACACTTCCCAGATTGGGTGGGTGGGGGCACTTCCTGGGGAAGACTGTCCAAGGCACTTGGACCCCAAAGAGGCCAATACGGATATCAATGTCCTAGAAATTAGAGCAGTGCTCTTAGCATTCCAGGCCTTTCTAGGCTGCCTTCCTTTCAAGACAGTCATAATGCATACTGACATGTCAGTAGTCTGGTACATAGACAAGGGGGAACCAGGTCTTACCCCTTGTGCCGAGAAGCCCTCAGAGTATGGCAATGGGTGATCTCTTCCAACTGGTTTCTCATAGCAGTGCACACTCAGGGGAAGACCACCGTGATAGCAGACAAATTGAGCAGTCCATTTTACTACTTCATGAGTGGTCTGTCAACAAGGAAGTGACAAAAATGATTTTCCATCAATGGGGCCAGCATTGCTGCATTCTTTTTGCTTCTCCCCTAAACCAGTGCAGCAGCTTCTTTGCTCGGATCCCCCCACTGGGATAATCATTGAGCGATGCTCTACTTCACAATTGCCCACCCACCCACCCATCAACTACTCTGATTATAAAATTTCTACAGAAAGCTGCCCTGTTGTAGAGCACAGTCATCCTCATTGCACCTTTCTGGCCTGGACAGATGTGGTTCCCCTTCCTTTGGCCTCATTTACTTTATTGATCTTGGATTTTGGATCCAATTCCAGACCTCCTGTCTCACCTGACAGGCATGATTCTTACAGATATCTCAGATGTCAAGCTAACAGCGTGTTTTTTTCCATTTCCATTAATAGCCAGACAACCAATGCTCTCTTCACCTTTCCATTGTATACTTTTATCTTCCTGCAAGGCTTTTACAAAAAAACATTATAGGAGTAAATGGAAAAGGTTTGTTTTTTGGGCATACCAGAAACACATTGACCCCTTCTCAGCTCTTGTACAAAGTATTCATGAATTTTTGGCAACAGTTGTTAATGAGACAGCTAGCTCCTCAAGAATTAGAGTTCATTTAGCAGCAATTTCCAGCTGTCATATTGGGTTTGAAAATTCTTCCTTGGCTTCATCTAAGCTTTGTAAGGCTATTTTGAGAGGCACCCTCCTGCTGAGGCCTCCCTATAAAGACCCTGCTTCAACATGGGATTTAAATGTGGTACTGCATACCTTAATTCACTTCCCTTTTGAACCAGCAGCAAAATGAGAGCTTAAATTTCTGACCTGGAAAACTATTTTTCTATTGGCCATTGCCTTTGCTAGAAGAGTTTCAGAAATTCAAGCATTGTCCTGTAAACCTCCCTACTTAATTTTTCATAAGGATAGAATATCATGATGTGCCAACCTTTCTTTCCTTTCTAAAGTGGTGTCAGAATCCAATATTAATGAATCCATTAGTCTGCCAATCTTCTTTTCTAAATTTACAAACAAATGTGAATATGTCACATTTATTGGATGTCGGACAACATGGCCATGGTCTGGTGCTAAAACAAAAAGGAAGGAACACAATGCTATCCTGTTTGCAGAGAGGCCGTGTGAGATTAGGAGGGAGCTATGTTGCCAAACTACTTTCTGATAGTAACAAGGTTATCCTGGAAGCTAGTACAGCAAACACAGGCACCAAGTGGAGGTGACCAAGCACGAACCACGAACCACAAGCCAAAGTGGAAGCACCAGCAGTTTATTCAGTACATTAACGCAAATCTCCCCACAGCGTTTTCATCCACAGGACTTCTTCAGATGTAACAAAGAAAAACTGACTGTAGTATATCCTTTGCTTATATACCCCACCACCCCTTGCAAATCATGTTAATTGTTTAATGATTGATAATTAAAACACATGGCAATTAATGCAAATACTCTGCTTTCTGTAACATTTTGAAAATTCTTTAAAAATATATCACTAAAAGTGCAGGTGAATGAATAAGCAGCAAAGCTTTCTAGAAACATAAATTGATTGAATTAAAATAAAATAGAATGAAGAGTACATAAAAATATAGTAAGAAATATAAATATAAACACACATGCATAGCGCGGTGACCAATTTGAAAGCACAGTATGAATTAATAATATATAAATAATACAAAAATATAAATAATAAATAATGAATCCTATCTCAATAAATATATGTAGATGTATATAAATGTAAATGTATAAATATATATAAAATACATAATATGTATATAGCATAAATCGACCTGAAAATATATGTAAAAAATGTATATAAAAGATGTGATGTATCACATAAACAGGAAAATGTTTCTAAGGTAAAGTGGAACACTTTATAATTTGGCCGCCCTCATTTTCAAAATGGGGGTGATAGAAATATATTCGTTAAGCCCTGGAGGCCTATTTGCTTTAGTAACTGCCAAAATGCTTCTCTAACCCCTCTATTCTGGTCTTCCATGGGCCCCCCTAACATCCTTTTTTTTCAAAACAGGTTTATTGTTTTAACATACAAGAGAAATATCATAACAATTTTATACAAGTAATTAAAAATAGATATGATTATAACATTCAACAAAACAACTAAAGTATTTGCAAAGACATCAGCCCCCCTAACATCCTGATGTATCATCTCAATTACAAAAAAAAAACCATCTAGCTTTGGCATATACCAAAGTGTGTTTGTAAATAGCATTATTACCATCCTTGGTTCTAATGGCATTCAGATGTTCATATAAATTCTTTCTTTCCAGTTTTAGGTAGATAGTTTTTCCAATGTAAAATGCACCACATTCTTTACATAAGGCTAGATAGATCAAGCCTTTACTGTTACAATTGGAAAAGCTACTACTTTTAACCAAATAGTCCCTCTCCATTATATACACTGAATCCTGTTTTAGGATCTATGGACATTGGGCACAGCATCCTGCTTCAGTATGTTCCTGGTTTTCTTCCATGCAACAACTTATGATCTTTCTCCAATAATTCCTTAAGATTTTTACCTTTTTTGTATGTAAATGGGTTTTTGAACAATGTGTCCAATTCAGAATAACAACTGAACCTACCCCATTGTTGTGGAATAATATTTCTAACCCTGGGTGTGTTCTGATTAAAACATAGCATAATTTACTAAAACTCCTCTTTCTTTTAAATTGGTCTGGCAGACCTTTCAAATTCCCATTGTTAGCATCATCCTGACCAGTCCCTCAAACTAATATCCTGCCCCCTTGGTGTCTATCCAACTTAGCACATGCCAAAATAGGGGCAAATCTGGCAGTTCTGCCAGCTCTCACCTGTCTCAGCCATAACATCCCTCTATTAAATCCTCTAGGGTATTTCCTAACTAGGAACATATCCCCTCACTCTCTCACAACTTCTTAAGTATCTCATAGTCCACATCCCTAGAAGTCATCCTACAACGACGAATAAATTGTCTCTTAATAATACTTTTTTTGTTAGTAGGGGTATGAACTAGTGAAATACAAATAAGAATTAGAGAAGGTCTCCTTCCTATAAACATTAGAGGTAATTTCCTGTATGATAGGGTCCTTCCTAATGGTAACATCTAGAAAATTCATCTCCTGATATGAAACGTGATGAGTAAATCTTAAAAATTCTGTCGTCTGATTCAAGTATTGAATGAATTCCATCAATTTAGTTTTACTACCCTTCCAAAAAATGCAAATATCATCAAGGTTGCGCTTGTAATAAACCCAGTATTGTGCATATTCTGACTGAAAAACAAATTTTTGTTCCCAAACCATGAGAACAATATTGGCATAGGTAGGGGCACAGCATGCCCCCATGGCTACACCTTGTATCTCTTTAAAGAATTCACCTTCAAAAAATAAAAAAATTCTGTTCCAAAACCAAATCCATTAGTTCCGTATACAACAGGAAGGTATTCTGATCTAAATTCTCATGTTGATTAATGGCTTCCTGAAACCATTCAGAACCTGTATTGTGAGGAATTAACTAGATCTTGTATGTCCAAGGTGACAAAAATGATGGTATCTGAGTACATGTTTGTAACAATACTCCTTAAAAAAATCCCAGGAATCTTTAAGTGTTCCACTAGAATTAACCCAAATATTTTTTAACTTGAAATCTAGGTATTTTCCCAGAGGGTAAGTTTTAGATCCATTGGCAGCCACAATGGGTCTCATGGGAGGATCCTCGATGTTCTTATGTACCTTAGGGATCCCGAATATGGCAGGTATTCTGGGCTTCTCCATACTAAGATATTTATAAGTTTCATAATTAATTTGTCCTCTAACATGTCTTTTAAAACAAAATTAGTTTTTCAGTAGGCCAAATTTATTTTGTTCCTAGATACTATAATGTATCTTGACGTATCGTTTAACATGTTCATCATTTTACTTGAATATATGATACTATCCATAAATACCACCCCTCCCCCCTTATCCAGTTGCATTACCCTAACATATCTGTTTTCCTGTAAGGATCTAACAATATCAAATTCATCCTTACTCAGATTGTGTTTTCCATGCCACCTATTAATGGTGTTACTTGTACCTCGAAGTTCTTTAACTGGGGGTGCATGGGTGGATTAATGGTACTAGGTCTCTTAACTTCTGAACCAATATTCGCATTATGCTGTCCCTGAAATAAGATTTCTAAATTTTTCTTTCTTAAAAATATCTTCAGGTCTATTAATGTATCCACTATACTTCCCTTAGTAGAGGGAATAAACTTGAAACCTTTGGAAAATAACATAAAGTGCTTTGTAGTAACCTCTTCTCCACTATAATTGTAAATGTTAAAATCATGAAGCCTATAACGTGGTCCCTCCAATACAATATTCTCCATGTCCTCAACATGTTCCTGTCCCCCTTCACTGCTTACCTCCATTATTGTCTCCTGCTGCTTGGGGGACCCTTCTGAAAATATTTTACTGGGGATTTTGCCTCAACCTATCCGACCTCCTAAGTTCAGGAAAACACCATTATCAATGTCGTTCTGTTCCATTCCCCCATTTATCCTGTAATCAGTCTGTCTATGTGATGTACCCCATGCATTATACACATAATGCCCCTGGGTGTCTGGACCCCTGTTGTGTCCATAATCCCCTATATAATTTCTACGGTCCAAAGAATCCCTTCTAGGAAAAAGGGTATGCTCGTTTCTGGTGGTATTCCCTTAAATCCCTATCTATTTTTCCACATTTTCTTTTGAAAATTACTTTACATTTATCCTCCATATACTGTTTGATCAAGTGATCCTTCCTGTTCTCACTTTCAGTGGAAAACTTCAAATCATTGGTTCCCACATTGTTTAAATAATCATCCTCTTCATATAGTTTTTGCATTTGTCTCTCATTCTCTTTAATAAGTGCTCTCATAAGGTCATGACCACTACGGTCAAAAATCTGTAGTAATTCTTCATGAAAGGTAGAACCTTCCACCACATTATTAGGAAACTTGCACATCCGTAACCCTTTCAGTATAATGCCCCTTAAAATACAATCTGTTAAATAGCTATTATCAATACCCAACACCTTGTGTTAATTTTTTAATATTATTACCATATGAAATATCAGAATCAGTCCCCTCATGTCCATCATCTTAAAGTGAATAATTGACAGTACCTTTGTGGTTTGAGAAAAAATCGTTTGAAACCAGCCAGGAAGCCAGTGCTTCCGAATCAGTCCATTCATCCATTCGTTTTGCACCGTGTTCATTGTTGGTATTTAGTCCATCACTCCGTACACCACATGCACAGCCACCAGCCAGCCATTGCTCCTGTCCTATCAGGCCGTTGGAACTTGTTTTAAATGCTCCATTAGCATTACGGAGCTTAGAAACAGCTCCTTTCCCCTTTCGGATCTCGTCTCTAGACTCCCTCTGTGATTTACCAATTGGTGGTGTCTTCACGTCCTCCATATGCTTGTCAGCCTGCCCCAAACGAACATCGGCTTCCTTTTTACCTTTTTTACATATATTTTCAGGTCTATTTATGCTATATATATTATATATTTTATATATATATTTCTACATTTACATTTATATACATCTACATATATTTATTGAGATAGGATTCATATTTATTATTTATATTTTTGTATTATTTATATATTAATTCATACTGTGCTTTCAAATTGGTCACCACACTATGCATGATGTGTGTTTATATTGATATTTATTATTATATTTTTATGTACTCTTCATTCTATTTTATTTTAATTCAATCAATTTATGTTTTTAGAAAGCTTTGCTGCTTATAAATCTGCTTATTCATTCACCTGCACTTTTAGTGATATGCTTTTGTGTGAATTTTTCAAAATGTTACAGAAAGCCAGAGTATTTGCATTAATTGCCATGTGTTTTAATTATCAATCATTAAACAATTAACGTGATTTGCAAGGGTGGGGTATATAAAGGATGCTACAGTCAGTTTTTCTTTGTTAAATCTGAAGAAGTCCTGTGGACGAAAACGCTGTGGGGAGATTTGCGTTAATGTACTGAATAAACTGCTGGTGCTTCCACTTTGGTTCATGGTTCATGCTTCGTGTTTGGTCACCTCCACTTGGTGCCTGTGTTTGCTGTACTAGTTTCTTGGTTGTTTCAGGTACCTGGCCTCATTATGTTTGAAAGGTTATCCTGGAACATGCCAGCTTTCTCAGATGAGCTCAGTCACTGCCTTCTGACGTTTATAAGTGTTGTCTGAGCTGGTCTTTACCACAGAGGATTTTCTGTCACTGAGGAAACCCTTACTTCAGTCTTTCTGCCTGTTTAACCACCTCCAAGTACAGCAGTGTTTCCCTTGTCTCCCATCTCAGACAACCACCCAGCAACTTTGTAGTTCATAATTTGCTATGAGTTTCTTATATGCCTTTACTCCCTTTCCACTTATTTCTAACTTTATCCGGAAATTGAAGGCCAGCAAGTCAAAGGTCATTCTCTTGGCTCCCTCTTGGCCTTAGAAAATATGGTGCCCTATCTTGTGGCCTCATGTTTTGAAACCGTTGTGTCTGGGACC
>NC_056741.1:1146472831-1146542831 GCF_019279795.1 Protopterus annectens | reverse complement strand
GAAAATAAAATTGCCAAGGATTTCAAAGACAACCACAAGACATTCTATAACTCTGTCAAGAATCTAAATGGCAATGCTCAGATCTGCTCTGAGCTACAACAGAATGGCATTAAATATACTGATCCCAAGGATATTGCCAATATCCTGGAAGATCGATTCAGTGCCAGCTTCACCCCCCTCTCACCCCCTAAATGGCCCATCTCAATACCAGAAGATTGCCAAATTCCAGTAGTAATGGCCAAACAGGTAAAAAAAACACTCTCCAAAGCTAAGAATACAGCATCCATGAGACCAGATGACATCCCGGGCTGTGTACTACATGAACTACAGAATGGACTGGCACCTCACCTAAGTGTCATGTTTAATCATAGCCTCATCTCAGGCTTCGTGCCCACTGAGTGGCACACAGCTACAGTTATCCTACTCCACAAGGGAGGATCCACCTTGGATCCCGGGAACTACTGCCCCATCAGTCTGATCTGCAAAGCCATGGAACGTATTATCATGGAACTTATAAACAAAAAATTGGCAACCTTCAAACACTGGACTCCACCCAGTTTGGGTTCGTGAAGGGCCGATTTTGACTCCTGAACCTGATTGACTTCTTTGAATCAGTCTCCAGAGCCATGGACGATGGTAAGGTGGGCCACACAGCCTATCTGGACATCGCCAAGGCTTTTGACACCATCCCTCACTCTGGAATCATAGATAAACTTATAAAGCTGGGCATTATTCCCTACGTCACTCGATGAGTTGCCAACTGGCTTACTGACAGAATCCACACTGTAAAAGTAGCTGACTCCAAATCCAGCTCCAGACAGGTGACAAGTGGAGTACCTCAGGGTTCAGTCCTAGGACTGCTCTTGTTTGGCATTTACTTCTCTGAAGTACAGGCCAACACTAAGGGACTCTGGCTAACAAAGTTTGCAGATGACTGCAAATTGGGAGCCATTATTGAATCCCTAAATTATGTGGATACTCTACAAAAGGGCCTTATAGAAACAAATGCTTGGTGACAGAGTCATGGGCACAAGCTCAATGCCAAGAAATGTATAGTTATCCCCTTTGGCAAAAAACATGTACCCGTGAATTACCACATAGGTGGCAGTACACTAAACACCGAAAGTGTGATAAGAGACTTAAGGACACAGGTGGACAGTGGTCTAGCCTTCGATAACCACATCGCCACAACAGTTAGGAAATCCTTCTATGTGGCACAGCTCATCACTAAGGGCTTTTCATCCAGAAAAAAGGAGGTCATTGTCCCACTGTACTCATCCCTCATTAGACCCATTATAGAATACAACGCCCCATTAAGTGTGAACCTCTCAAGACATCTGCAACTGGAAAGGCCGCAGAAATACCTCACTAAAAGTATCACAGGCCTAAAGCAGATGCCCTATGCTGACTGCCTTAAAAAACTGCAGCTATACTCTGTCGCATATTTTCTTCTCAGAGGTGATCTCTGCTTAACATGCAAGGCCATGTTAAACCCAGTGCTGTTGGACATGCTACACTTAAAGAAATCCCAATCCCTCAGAGCCATACACTCCAGGGATCTAAACCTTGTCATCACAATAAACAAAACATGCTGGAGGGATAGGTTCCTGACCCAGAGACTCCCCAGACTCTGGAATAGACTGCCCATACATGTCAAGCAGAGTGCCTCTTTGGCCTTCTTCAACAGGAACCTTGACAATTGGATGGGAGAAAGGAAATTCACCCCGGGGATCACGTCAGTTGTCCTGCTAGACATGGTTCCAGAGAAGTAAATAGTGTGGGAAGAAATAGCCAGGGAATTGCTATGGCTAGGCTTGTATAGGCCCTAGGGCCGATAGCCTAATACCAACCTATGAACCTAGTAGTGGTCTGCTTTTTTCAGTCTGTAGTTAGTGAATCTGTGGCTTAATTTAATTTTAACCAAGCTTTAAGAAGGAATACTCATACCTTTCAATTATAATTCATTACTGGGAACGTTCTTCATTTTGAGTCTCAAGAAGTCCATATTTCTCATTGTTCCACACTTAAAGGGTCTGTCGCACATTCAGTGTTGAGAATTGTTTTAATTGATTTCCATTGTAAATAAATCTGAGTCATATTAACGCATCAAAATGTCTTTTTATAAGGAGGAAGTAACACATTTAACAATTCTACAAGGTTCCCAGTTGAAGTTGTTGGTAAGCTGTGGATAAATATTCCACGTTTTGCTTCTTTGTTCCACATTATAAAAGGTCATGCTCTTCAATCTGGAGATGGAAGGTTGAGAGCTATGGGAATATCTTAAGTAGCATCTAATATAGTCTGAAAACACCCTTTTGATATGTTATAAAGCTTTTCCTTTCTTTAATTCAGTGGTGGTAATGGCTGTTTGCGTAAAAACATATGACTGAAGGGCAGAATTACATGTTGGCTTTAGGCAAATTCAGTACCTTCTGTCGTGATACTTCTACAGACTGGGTTTTGTCCTTTCCCACATCATCACTTACAGGATGGAATACATTGTACATTATTAAACACTAAATAAGGTTTAATTTTAACACAACTATTTTGTACTTTAAGCAGTTATTTGGAATGCATGTGGAAGGAACAGTATGAGAAATTCTTGTGAAAATAAACTGACATATCTAACCCCAAAACTGTAAAGGCACCAAAAGACTTGTCAAACGGACAAAGTAACTGCACCAGTTTAGAGAGAGAGTACAACTTTAATAATATCATACTTGTTCAGAACAAAACAAGCCCATAAAACAATTAATTTATATCCTCCAATAGTACATAGGATGGTGATTTTTTTTTTTTTAAATATTGTAAATATGTTTCAGGGATTTCATTGATGCATGCTTGTGATTGGTCCTTTGTACTTTTGAAGACAACCCTTTCCTCATAATACTAAATTGAAAACACACCACTACAAAACAGACCTAAGACCTAGGAACTTGGGTTGGTAACTCCCTCTTTTTTAACATAACACTCCTGTAACTGACTCAAGCACCCAGAAGCACAAACCAGAACAAAAGTTCACTCAGCAATTTAATTGAAAACACATGCAACAAAGCCTTAAAAGTCACCAAACAGTTGATGTAGTGGTACATAAAAATCAGTAAAGTAAAACCATCCGTTGCATAAATATCCAATGCAGAAATTAAGGTAAGCACTTTCATCTGATCTAGTCACAGGCTTTTTGAAAACCATAGAAAAGCATTGCATCATGGTATAAATAATGACTTAATCAAAATCAGTTAACATTTTAAAGAAACAGGTTAACACTGGGAAGTGAGAATTACACATGTTGGTATATTTATAAAGAAGTGTGTGTTTTATGTATATACTTTGCTTTCTAGATAAATTGTTTTTCAAACCTTACAAAATACCTTTTTAACTTCGGTGCCCTTTGTTTCAGTACATGCATCAAGATAAGTGGTCATTGATACCTGGTGGTTGGCTGGCATTTAGTGACAACTGCCACATCAATTCCCTTCTTGCTAATTCATTACACCAGTCTCCTCCCCTCTCATTGTATCTGACCACTTCTAAAATACTAAACTTGTATCTTGTAAAGTTGTCACATTTCAGTGCATGTCTGTGCAAAGCATTGTTGTGGTTATGAGTTTCCATGGCATACGAGTGTTCGTAAATCCTTTTCTCAGGGGTCTTTCAGTTTTGTCTACGTAAAACATATTACACCCCTGACATACATTGACATAAACCAAGCCCTTGGTTTGACTGTTCCCCCCTGCCAAGTAAATTCTCTGCGTGGGTCACCTATCAATATTTCTGTATTTTCCAAAATAAGTGGAGACTGGTTACATCTACCACATTTCTTTGTTCCCCTTCTTTCCGTAGTATTTAAAAGGGGATGTTCCAGGAGATGTTTCATATTGTATCCTAACTTATATGAAAATGATGATCCTTACCAAGGGACTGAATCAGGTCCTCGTTACCTCCAAAATAACCCAGTTTTTATTGAGAATGCCCCTAATCTTGTGACCAAAGAAACCGTAATATGTAACCATGGAATGTGAGTGAGTGGAACTAACCCCGAGAAAGGTTGCTTCTTTCGAGGCTGGGGCAACCACAACAAAGGGGTATATCTAGTACCCCACCCATTCAGAATGTCCATACCCAGTTCACAAACCCAGTCCTCTGGGTAACCTCTGTCAGCAAACATTTGAATTAACTGACCCAGTTCCCTCTTCAAACAATCCAGGGTTGAACACATACTGGTTCCCCCAATCATTTGACCTCTCACAAGATTCTTCTTGACGTAAAGGGAGATGACTTTTGTAACTTAAACTGTTTGAGTATGTCGGTTTGTGATAAACCTTGATATGAATGTGTTCATATTTATCCTAGTAATGTTAACATCTAAGTAATTAATAGTAGTGGAATCATAATTGTGTGTAAATTTAAAATAATCCTATATATTATTGATGTAGTCAACAAAATTGTCATCTTCTACAAATTGTCCCTTCCACAAAATAAAAAAGCGTCATCAAGGTATCACAAGTACAATAACCAGTTGTTTGCAAAATCAGATCCAAAGATAAATGTTTTTCCCACATTGTCATAGCCAGGTTTGCATACATCGGGGCACAACTCGACCCCATGGCAACCCCTTTTGACTGCTTATAATATTCCACCTCAAAACAAAATATTTATTGTTAGGACTAATTCCATTAATTCCATAATTAGATTAATCATGGTGGCATTCAAGTCAATATATTCCAGCAAAGCCTCTTGGAATAATTCAAGTCCAGTGTCATGAGGAATGGTCCCAAACAAGTGAACTACATCAATAGTTGAGAATCCTGAAGTTTCTTCAAAAATTAAATGTTAAGTTGTCAATCTCGCCTTCATTCTTGCTTGATGGGTTCGAGCCGATCCTCGGCTCCACTCGGCACTTGCTTTAGCTCGAGAACTCCTTTTACCAGCTCGAGGCAGCCCCATATCCCATGATGCAAGGCAGGAAGTACCCAGATCTCGATTTGCTTCGCTTGGGAGGTCTTCTCTTTACCAGCTCCTGGTAAGTAATTCACATTTGTGACTTTTAAGCCCCTTTTAGTTAAAAACTTTTTGTTTTGATAGTTAACTTTAAATTTAACTTTTTCTGACAGAAATCCCTGTCTCTTTTAATTTTTTTAGTCAGTTAATTTCCCTGTCCCACCCCCCTGTTAGGTGTGTGTGTGTTGGTATTTTTACTAAATACCTTTTGGTATTAGTTTAATTTAATTGGACTGGTGTGTGTGTGTTTTGTTAGGCACCATGTCTAAAGAGAGGGTTTCAGGTTTTAAGAAGTGTGACTCGTGCTGTCAGAAGATGTCTCTGACAGACGGTCACACTTTGCCTGTACTGTTTAGGCCCTCTTCACCTGCAGGACTCCTGTGCTATTTGTCACTCCTTCAGCCAGAGAGTCCTGCAGGAGAGAAGAATAAGTTGATTCTCAGGGGTCTTCTTCTTGCCGGAGGGCTCTCCGCTAAGTCGGCCCCACAAAATCAACTAAATCTGCCAAGACCCAGGCTTCTGTTTCTAAGCCTGTGGCCTCGGCTCCGACTGTGATAGAGTCGAGATCGGCCCGGCTGGAGCCGATTCTGATCCACTAAGCTTTCGGCGCCGATGGCTATCGGTGCCGACCTGCTTTTGACCACTGTGGTGTCGGTTCGACCGGCTCCGACACCCATTAACGCGGCATCGGTGTCGGCTCGATCGGCTCCGACACCCATGTGGCAGGCATTGGTGTCGGCTCCGATGGCTCGACACCGTTATTTTGGTGGCTGTATCGCTCCGCTGGAGCCGATACATCGAAGCGTTCTGCCGGCTCCGGTGAAATCGGTGCCGACAGGATCAGTAATATCGGCTCCGATGACCCATTCCAGGAAGAGGTCGAGGTCTCCTTCCTTGGAGCCAATACTGCTCGGCCTCGCCTCTTCTATCGAACGGAGCCATCGGAGCCGATCTTCAAGGTCATCCAGGTTGTCAGACCATGACCTAGAGAGAGTGGTCAGTAGATTGCTCAAGTCACAGGTACTGGCCCAAATGCTACACAGTCCGCCTCAGCAGGCGACTGTTGGTCCACCCGTTACAGTTCCTCCTTCAACTCTACCCCAGAGCTTGGAGTTGGAGTCTTCGGGCATGGTTACTGCTACGGCTGGAGGACGGATACCCCTTCTGTTCCTTCAGCCCCTACTCTTATCTCCTCTTCCTTAGAGGGATTCGTGGTCGGGCTTCCATGGTCTCCTCCGAGGGGTGAGTGGCATCGGACCCTTGTCCAACCAGCTCTTCCCTTGGAGCCTCGGCCTTGGTGAGCTCGGCTCCGACATCTGCCTCGGAGACTTCCCTTTCGGTGGCCCCTGGAGTTCCTAGCTCTTCAGAGCGGGGCCTCTCGGACCTGCCTGGGAGGGTAGCATTCGAGGTGATGAAGAGTGTACTGGCCACTGGTATCAGTCAGCAGTCTCTTCCCGTAGCTCCTCCCTCTATTGTACCTGTTGACATCTCTGCCACTTCTCTTGCTACAGGACCCAGAGATCCTCCGCCTCAGGTTTCCCCATTGGGAATTTCCCCCTCTTCCGAGGATTCTCCTGATGTTTCGGGAGATCCTCCTAGGAAGAGGACTTGTAAGAGGAAGCATGTAGACTCCCCTGAGTCTGTCACCGGATACTGACTTTGATGAGTCAGAGGGATCCCTAGATCCCCTCTGAGGATGTCTCCTTCTCAGACATCCTAGAACTTCTGAAACAGAGGGAAACTGGCCCACCAACAATCCCTCTGAGGATGAGTCAGTATACCTAGAGGCGTTTGGATCTCGGCCCTCCACCTCCTGGAGTGTCTCCGCTTCGACCCCTTATGCAGGTTATTGCACGAAAGGCGTGGACAGCTCCTGACTCTGTAGAGCCAGTCCCTAGGAGGCCTTCTAAATTTATAACTGCCCCTAGTGACAAACAATTCCTTACCAAGGGTGTCCCGCTGATGCCATGGTGGTGGCTGCGCCACCAAAAGGAACTTGCAGATCCTTCCGTGCCCGTCCATCCTCCTAATAAGGACTCTAGGACCATGGATAGGTACGGCAAGCGGATGTTTTCCTCAGCGACCTTTGCTATGTGTTCGCTGAATTATCTTTGTCACTTCACCAGACTCCAGAGAGATATCCTGAAGGAGCTGGGAGAAGTAGTTCAGGATCCTACAGCTGCAGGGGCCAAGAAAAGATTGCTTCGCAGCTAGGAACCCTCAATTCCATTGCTAACTCCTCCATGCGGCTAATATCTTATGCTGCTGATGGAGCGAGTAGAGCCGCAGGCACAGGTGTGGCTCTTAGACGCCAAGCCTGGATGCGGCTATGTGATTTTGCGGATCCCTTTAAGGCGTCCTTCACAAATTCTCCCTTTGATGGGTCAGCTTTGTTTGGCCCTCAGGTGAAGGAAACCTTGACCAGGTGTGAGCAGGGCGGCAAGACTCTTTCTGCTGTTGGAGTCCGTTTTTCCACCCCTTCTAGGCCTTATCCCAAAGGACAGAAGGGTGGGAAGATGTGGTTCCGTAAATCCCAAGGAGTCACGCCGGATTCACGTGGTCAGTTTACCCTAGAGGCAGAGGGGTAACAACAACAGGCGCAGCTCTAGAGGCAGAGGGTCCAAGAATCAGGGCAACAGGGAGTCTCTTCCTGAAGCCCTTTCAGCATCCCTGAGGTGTTGCCGGCTGTCCCTCCTTGGAGGCAGTCGGGAAGATTATCACTGTACCCAGAAGCCTGGCATTCCCTCACTCAAGACAGATGGGTACAGTCGATCATATCCAAGGGTTACATAATTCCTTTCGAGGTAAGTCCCTTCCCTCAAGTTCCCTTCCAGATGTACCACCCGGTCTAAGGGACATTGCAGAGTTAGAGATCGCCAAAACTACTGCAAAAAGAGCCATTCAGCCAGTCACAATAGACCATTCAGAGCCGGAATCTACTCAAGGTTCTTTTGGTCCCCAAAAAGACGGGAGACTGGAGACCAATATTGGATCTCAGCAGACTCAACAAGTCTGTCAGGAAGACAAGATTCGAATGGTCACTCTTCAGTCAATTCTGCCCTTCTTACAGAAGGACAACTGGATATGCTCAATAGATCTTCAGGATCGTGCATATCACATCAAAATTCACAGGCGCTCCAGGAGATTTCTCCGCTTTCGGCTGGGGTCAGTCATTTCCAGTTCAGAGCCCTGCCCTTTGGTCTCACTCAGCCCCCAGAGTGTTCACCAAATGCATGGCAGTGGTCACGGCTCACCTGAGGCGTCAAAGTTCCAGGTGTTTCAGTATCTCGGCGACTGGCTCCTGTCAGCCACCACCAGGCATCAGCTTATACAAGCCAGGGATTACACAATAGACCTTTGTTCTCATTTGGGCATCTCAGTCAAC
Organism: Protopterus annectens; assembly: GCF_019279795.1. NCBI lineage: Eukaryota > Metazoa > Chordata > Ceratodontiformes > Protopteridae > Protopterus > Protopterus annectens. The sequence goes on along the minus strand of NC_056741.1, from coordinate 1,146,534,445 downwards.
TACGAAAAGTCATCCTTATCGCCCTGCCAGTCTATTACCTTCATAGGCGCAAACTTAAACACTGTTAGGATGTCAGCTACCCTTACAGAACAAAGAGTTTCAGACATTCAGACTCATGTCAGGATCATTCTGGCCAGCAAGAAGGTACAGGCCAGAATGGTTCTAAGGTATTAGGTCTTATGGCTGCGGCCATCACTCTTCTTCCCTGGCTCGATTCTACATGCGCCTCCTTCAGTGGATGCTGTTCACACAGTGGTCATACCAGCAACTTCCCAATGCGTCACCAGATTCTGGTGACACAAACATGCAAAGAACATCTTGCTTGGTGGATCACATCGCCTCAGGTTCACCGAGGCAGGTGCTTTGTACCTGCGTCCCCGATAGCCACTGTCACCACGGATGCCTCGCTGATCGGGTGGGGGTCATTTTCAGGGCAGGATGGTTCATGGGGACGTGGCAACCGTTCGAGTACCATCTGCACATAAATGTCCTGGAGATGAGAGCAGTGCTTTTAACGCGTTGCAAGCCCTCAACGACTTTCTTCCCGTAGGGACAATTGCAGTCCACACAGACAACATGTCTGTAGTTTGGTATATCAACAAACAGAAGCGGAACCAAGTCCTACCCCTTGTGTCGAAGCGCTCAGACTATGGCAATGGCGATCTCCTCTCATCCTAGGTTTCTGGTAGCAACGCATATCCCTGGGAAAACCAACATTATAGCGGACAGATTGAGCAGAGCTATTCTCATGCCTCACGAGTGGTCTCTCAAGCAATCCATAGCGGAAGAGATTTTTCTGGAATGGGGTCGTCCATGTTGCGATCTTTTGCTACTCCCCAAAGCGGCAAATGTCCAGACTTCTTCAGCCTCTTCCCTCTATCAGGCCATCCCCAGAGACGCTCTGACCCAGGATTGGCCCAGGGACTTCTTTATGCCTTCCTCCATTTCCTCTGATCCCTCAGGTGATCCAGAAAGCTACCGTTTTGAGAGCCAAATTGATTCTCATTGCCTTACTGGCCTCGACAAGTTTGGTTCCGTTCCTCCATCATCACCTTTTGGTGCAGCCGTGGCATCTGGACCCAGTGCCAGATCTACTGATTCACCAATCCGGTCAGCTGCACCGGTCAATCCCTTCTCTCAACCTCACAGCATGGTTGCTCCACTTCCTTCCTTAGCCAGGCTTCCTTTGATCTCTAGCAGTTAGAGATATCATAGTAGCTTCACTAAAATCCTCTACCAGGAGGATTTACACAAGCAAATGGAACGTTTCTCTTATTGGGCTAAGGCCCAAAATATTGATCCTTTACTGCCCTGTTCAGGCAGTTCTGGACTTCTTAGCGAGATTTTCCATGCAGGCTCCTCTTCTTCCACAGTCAGAGTTCAGTTGGCTGCTATTTCTAATTTTCATGTCGGGATAGCAGATCATAATATTATGTCCCATAGGCTCTGCAGGGCCTTTTTGAAAGGAATTTTCCTACTAAAGCCTCCAATCAGGAATCCTCCTCCTCAGTGGGATTTAAATTTAGTGCTGACATCCTTGATTCTTCCCCCCTTCGAGCCAGCTGTTTCTTGTTCCCTGAAATATCTTTGTTGGAAAACTTTATTCCTAGTGGCTATTACATCTGCCAGGAGGGTGTCTGAACTTCATGCTCTTTCGGTTGACCCCCTATTTGATTTTTCACAAAGACAGAGTATCTTTGAGAACTAATCCATCCTTTTTACCTAAGGTCGCCTCGAAAAACAATCTGAATCAATCCATTCATCTCCTGTATTTTTCCTAACTATTCAGATAGAGCTGAACAAAAGCTACATTATCTTGGCGTCCACCGTCAGCTTAGATATTATTTGGACAGAACAAAAATTTAGAAAATCTGATCAACTTTGTTTCCTATGCGGATAATAAAAAGGCCTTCCTGTTTCTAAAGTGACTTTGTCCAGATGGCTTTCTTCGGTCATCACTGAAATTTATCTGATCAGGAAAACAGCTGTGCTCAAAACCTAAAGCACATTCAACTAGGAGTTTAGCTACTTCTACAGCTTTTCAAGCTAGACTGCCTTTAGACACTATTTGTGCAGCGCCACTTGGGCCACTCCTCACACTTTGTTTCCCATTACAAATTGGACTTGGCCTCCAGGACAGAGCCAGTTTTGGCTCTACAGTCCTCAGAGTTTGTTCCATTGAGCCACCCAGGATAGAGGTGCTGGGACGCGGTCCCATCAAGCAGAATGAAGGCGGATTGACAACTTAACATTAAGAAGTTATGTACCTACCATAGCGTTCCATGTTAGTTGTCTTCTCTGCCTTCTTTCTTGACCCTCCCTCCTTCCCCTGGCCTGGACAGACCTTGTATAAGAAACTATAATGCTAAAGACCATTCAGACCTGGTCCTTTTCCATTTGTAAGTTTCTTCTTCCTTTGGGAAGTATTGTTTATGCTTGGTGTTATTGCCCTTTTGTCAACAAACGAGATCTGGGTACTTCCTGCCTTGCATCATGGGATATGGGGCTGCCTCGAGCTGGTAAAAGGAGTTCTCGAGCTAAAGCAAGTGCCGAGGTCGGGCGAGGGATCGGCTCCGAACCCATCAAGCAAGAAAGAAGGCGAGAGAAGACAACTAACATGGAACGTTATGGTAGGTACATAACTTCTTATTTTGTGTCTAAGACAAAAAGTCCCAGGAGTCGGTTAGTATAAAATCTGTTCTGGAAAATGTGTCCTTGAGAAGCTGGTCAACAAACACCCCTAGCGAATAAAAGGAACTGTTGTTGTGCTGCCACAATAAGTCTGTAAGGGGGGGGGGGTGTAACACATTTTTATGTACTTAAGGTATGCCGAAGACAGTGGGGATGTAAGGATGTTTATTCTGTAAGAAATTAAACTACCTACTCTTCATTAATCGCCCCCCTGTAACAAACTGTCCTCCAAAACAACTGTATCCTTTTATGGGAAATGTTAATCTCATTCAAAGAGGCCATCTCGTACTTATCAGTATCCTGCAACATATTGGTGATGTCATTGACGTAATCGATTTTTTTCTGCTAGGACTTCTCCTCCCCCCTTTGTCCAGCTTCATAACATGCATAGTGTCAGTACCTCTTAACTGATTAAGGAGTGTCGCTTCATCCTTAGTAAGGCTGTAAAACTTTTCCCTGTGGCTGTGAAATTCATAAAATATTTCCCTAGTGCAAACTTTTCTCATAATGAGCTAAAACATGGTGCAAAAAGGGGTTGAACAAACTTCTTTTCCTAAACCTACTGGGTAAATAACCAGTTTGTTCGCCTGTGTCTTGAAAAAATAAAGACATGTTGAACTTTCTATTATAAAGTTTCAGTTCAGTCATAACCCCACTATGTCCGACTTCCTAGCAGAAACAAATTTAAGTGCTTTTCAAACAAAACAAGCCCATAAAACAATTAATTTATATCCTTCAAAAGTACATAGGATGCTGATTTTTTTAAATATTGTAAATATGTTTTAAGGAATTTAATTGATGCATGCTTGTGATTGGTCCCATGTACTTTGAAGACAACCCCTTTCCTCGTAATACTAAATTGAAAACATACCACTACAAACAAAATATAGTCAGAGACCTAAGACCTAGGAACCTGGGTTGGTAACTCCCTCTTTTGACCATCATGGCTATCAGGAGATCCTTTTATTTAGCGCAGCTATTTGCCAGAGGAATATCATCAAGGTCAAAAGAGGTAATTACTCCTTGTGCTCAGCATTCAACAGGTAAATTATCGAATGCAATGCCTTCTTTGGGTTGTATTTCACTGAACATGCTAAACAACTGGAAATACTCCCAAAGGTTCCTACCCAAAAATGTTACCTGAGCTAACAAGAGAATCTGGAAGCATTTTCTTTTATTTATTTATTTTTATAAACCAGGTTGAAAGACCATTTACTTTCACAACGTGGACCAGAGACAGTGCAACTTGACATAACAGACTGTAGAACTGTTTACACAGAAATTTACATAACATAGTTGTAGATGTTATACAGTGTTGAGTTTTATTTAGGAATAGATCATTTTGAATTGTCTGAATAAAGTTCATTATTGACAGAGCAAATTAGCGTATAGTTCAGTGCCATAGCATTTCATTGAATACAATAAAAGCTGAATTTGTATTACGCCAGTAGATGGAATACTGACTAGTTCTTGCTAAACGATTGGAGTCTATATTTCTAAGAGTATAATTACATTCACATTAAAGAGTCTGGGTTAAAGGTGGGTATAATCTAGTATTGGGTAGCTTGTAGTAAGGGTGTTAAGCTATAGGTAATTTCTTTCTGAAACTGTAAACCATCTAACCATTCTTTACATTTTTGCAGTGCAGTGGTGGTCTTTATTATTAGCCAGGTTGATGAAATGTTATATTTCATTTGTGAGATTTTTTAATAATGTGGTATTAGATGACTTTACAACAATAAGGGGCAGTCAGTTTTCAATCCTAGGAGTGAACATGTTGCAGGCTGTGGAGTTTGGCTTCTGGAGTGAGGTGTAGAGACTGGATAAGCATAGGTTGCTTTAAGTTTTTGTAGTACCTTATTAACTTGGGTCTCTGTGTGACGAGTGAAAGAAAATGAAAAGATCTAACACAATTCCTAAGTATCTCTGAGAGATGGTTGTAGACAGAGTGTTAAAGAGTAATCAGTGATTGCAGGAATAGCGTCATATTTAATCTTTTTGAGATCCAAACTATATGACAGTATTCTTGCTAGAATGTGCAGCAGGTGTGTTGTTAGTTAGCCAGGTCCAAAGTACTTCAAAGTCAAACTGGAGCTTTGTAGAGATTTCATGAGATGGTTTTCCATACCTAGTGAACATGTCATTTGCATAACGTGATGCAGGCAAATGTGGGAGGGTCCCAAGGAGAACGTTAATAAATACTGGGAATAGAAGTAGCCCTACAATGGACTCTTCTGAGACACTACAGGAAATGTTTCCATTTATTAAGGAATAGTAAGCTGCATATAGTGTAGGATCAATTGGACAGGTAGTTGTGGAACCATTGTACTACCACTACAGAGAAGCTGCAGTCTGCAAGTTTATTTAATATTTGCTCATGATTGACTGTTTCAAAGGTTCTTTTGAGATCAAGAAACATTACACCCATCATCAGCCCTTGATACATATTGTTGTAAATTTTATCTGTGAACATATTTATCGGAGTTAATATACTATAATTGGGATGGAAACCGTGTTGCTTTACTGTCAGTTTGAAAGGTATTCTAGTGTATGTTAAGTAAATAATTTTTTCAAGTATTCTTGCTGGGTGGGCAAATGTTGGCAATAGAGTGGTGTTTGCTGCTCTCTTTGTTTTAAGGGAGGTATAACAAACTTATATTTAACACCCTTTTTACAGAAACAGTTTTTGTGTAATAAGAGATAAGGTAAAATATAAAATGCTAAAGAGGTTTACTGAGATTAGTCCTGCCTACTCTGATGATTTTCTAAGTATAGAGCATGAAGAAGGCACTGCATAATTTTTAATGGCTCTTTTCTAACAGTGTGTTGAAGTAGAAGGGAGGAGGTTAAATTAGATTTTGTAAAGGGGTGCAAGAAGAAATTGTTCACTGGTAGAGTACCAGTGAAGAGTGAACTATTGTGACGTAGAATTGAGGGATCATATCACGTTTCTAAGCGATACTGTTGTTCAGCACCAAGGGGAGTTTTGGATGTAGATTGCTTGGAAGATGCTTTGTTACTGGAAATGGATTTGATACAGTGCCAAAACAGGGTTTGGGCCATACCAAGGTGCTTTATCTGCTGTTTTCATAGGAATTCAGCTCTCTGAGTGATTTGATATTTATGTTAGCCTTACTTGCCCAAGAGGGAAGAAGAAGAAGAAATTTATTTGTGATTACCATTATTTTGGGATCAAATTTCACATTCTTTTTCCAGGTCAAGTCTTTTAGAGTTTTGTAAATTGATCAGCTCTTTGTTGAGCCAAAAGGAAGAACCTCCTCAACATCTTAGTTATTTCAGGAGGTATAGCCCATATCTTGGATGAATTTAAACTGAATTATAGAATGTTGATAGGCAGTGGATTTGGATCGGTGCACTCGATAGTGTGCCCCAGTCAATGTGGCCATGTTGGAATTTAGTAAAGATTTCGTAAGTAGATCATATAAACTGTTGAGAAGGTATCTGTCTGCCGGCTTTGCCAGCACTATTGTAGAGACCACTGGTTGTCCTGGGCCTTCTGTACCTCTGCAAGTCCAATATTTCCACCCAGTTTTAGAACTGTTTAGTAAAACCTTCTAGAAAGTCCCAGACCCATTATGGACATGCCAGTATTTCAAAATTGTGGCCTCTGATTGTCCCAAAAATGTTTTTACTTAAGTCTTTATTGGTACATTCAGGCCAGAGTAAGGTTCACTTCTAACCATTCCTCCCAGGGGTTCCTGGACTATGATCCTTCTTCATTTAAGCGCTTCAGCACTGCTGTCTAGGTTTTGGTATTCATCCCATGCATAGCTGTGGTTACTGCAACAGTGATCTAGTGATGAACATAGTACAGTTGTATAAGTAAACCTATCAGTAAATAGCGGTAGATGTTTGAATAGATCCACGTGTTAGTACAAAAACCTTTCCCACCTTCCTAGTATTTTATGTATGTCAGGATGGAATTGGTCGCTATCTTCTTCTTATGGTACATATTTTATTGGTAGTACTAGCAGCCTCCCTTGTTTCTAATCAATTTGGATTGTACGCTTGCAGATATGTGAGCCGGTCCAGCCCTTTTTCCAATGTCAGTTGTGCTTCTACTGACAATTACTTTTACATTATTGCCTCACTTTGCCTTTCCTTAGCTAAGGTTTTTTGGGGAAAAGCTCATAACCAAATACTTGAACATATCTGTACGTACTGGTTTACTATGACTCCTAGTCTAGAGTCAGGAAAGAGTTCAACCGCTTTGTCTGCCATCTAGTGTACCACTGCAGATGTCAGTTTACAACAATATTGACAAAAGATGTCTGATGGAAGGAGGCTTTATTTGAAGTGACACAGTGATTTGAAAACAAAGAGCACTTTACTCCCGCTTTTTCTGAGCAGACTTTTTAGGGTTTAGAGAAAGTCTCACAAACTGGTTCAAAAAGCTGTCATCAACAGACTGCACATTTCATATGGTCTCGGGTCATATTTTGTGATCCTAGTTTTATTTACATCTTGTGTGCCTCTGTGGTTCCATCTTGAGGCAGCTCTCTCTCTTTCACAACTTTGACCTTCAACAACAGACTTTTCTTACCAAATTGTAACACCATTCTATACAATGATGATTTATTCTTGTTTCTCTTTGAGGCTGGTAAAAGTTATGAATTCTACATACAGCAGGACCTGTAACCTGGAGTTAAATGCTGTTTGGCAATGACTGAAGTTGAACAGGTTAACTGTTAATGCCAGTAAATGGGCTGTTGTTTGGCACCCCTTCAGTGACATATGGTGCCATGAGTCGCTGTGTATGAAAACATGATCCTCGTGTGATATTTCCCATTGAGCAGGTTACGGAAGTGGAGTACCCAGTTGTCTGGCTTTATGGATCTCCTAATACCATTTAAACATCGTATGCCGAAATCACTGATCCCAAGGATATTACCAATATCCTGGAAGATCGATTCAGTGCCAGCTTCACCTGCCCTCTCACCCCCTAAAGCCAATCTCAATACCAAAAGATTGCCAAATTCCAGTAGTAATGGCCAAACAGGTAAAAAAAAACACTCTCCAAAGCTAAGAATACAGCATCCATGAGACCAGATGACATCCCGGGCTGTGTACTACATGAACTACAGAATGGACTGGCACCTCACCTAAGTGTCATGTTTAATCATAGCCTCATCTCAGGCTTCGTGCCCACTGAGTGGCACACAGCTACAGTTATCCTACTCCACAAGGGAGGATCCACCTTGGATCCCGGGAACTACTGCCCCATCAGTCTGATCTGCAAAGCCATGGAACGTATTATCATGGAACTTATAAACAAAAAATTGGCAACCTTCAAACACTGGACTCCACCCAGTTTGGGTTCGTGAAGGGCCGATTTTGACTCCTGAACCTGATTGACTTCTTTGAATCAGTCTCCAGAGCCATGGACGATGGTAAGGTGGGCCACACAGCCTATCTGGACATCGCCAAGGCTTTTGACACCATCCTCACTCTGGAATCATAGATAAACTTATAAAGCTGGGCATTATTCCCTACGCCACTGGATGAGTTGCCAACTGGCTTACTGACAGAATCCACACTGTAAAAAGTAGCTGACTCCAAATCCAGCTCCAGACAGGTGACAAGTGGAGTACCTCAGGGTTCAGTCCTAGGACTGCTCTTGTTTGGCATTTACTTCTCTGAAGTACAGGCCAACACTAAGGGACTCTACTAACAAAGTTTGCAGATGACTGCAAATTGGGAGCCATTATTGAATCCCTAAATTATGTGGATACTCTACAAAAGGGCCTTATAGAAACAAATGCTTGGTGACAGAGTCATGGGCACAAGCTCAATGCCAAGAAATGTATAGTTATCCCCTTTGGCAAAAAACATGTACCCGTGAATTACCACATAGGTGGCAGTACACTAAACACCGAAAGTGTGATAAGAGACTTAAGGACACAGGTGGACAGTGGTCTAGCTCTTGATAACCACATCGCCACAACAGTTAGGAAATCCTTCTATGTGGCACAGCTCATCACTAAGGGCTTTTCATCCAGAAAAAAGGAGGTCATTGTCCCACTGTACTCATCCCTCATTAGACCCATTATAGAATACAACGCCCCATTAAGTGTGAACCTCTCAAGACATCTGCAACTGGAAAGGCCGCAGAAATACCTCACTAAAAGTATCACAGGCCTAAAGCAGATGCCCTATGCTGACTGCCTTAAAAAACTGCAGCTATACTCTGTCACATATTTTCTTCTCAGAGGTGATCTCTGCTTAACATGCAAGGCCATGTTAAACCCAGTGCTGTTGGACATGCTACACTTAAAGAAATCCCAATCCCTCAGAGCCATACACTCCAGGGATCTAAACCTTGTCATCACAATAAACAAAACATGCTGGAGGGATAGGTTCCTGACCCAGAGACTCCCCAGACTCTGGAATAGACTGCCCATACATGTCAAGCAGAGTGCCTCTTTGGCCTTCTTCAACAGGAACCTTGACAATTGGATGGGAGAAAGGAAATTCACCCCGGGGATCACGTCAGTTGTCCTGCTAGACATGGTTCCAGAGAAGTAAATAGTGTGGGAAGAAATAGCCAGGGAATTGCTATGGCTAGGCTTGTATAGGCCCTAGGGCCGATAGCCTAATACCAACCTATGAACCTAGTAGTGGTCTGCTTTTTTCAGTCTGTAGTTAGTGAATCTGTGGCTTAATTTAATTTTAACCAAGCTTTAAGAAGGAATACTCATACCTTTCAATTATAATTCATTACTGGGAACGTTCTTCATTTTGAGTCTCAAGAAGTCCATATTTCTCATTGTTCCACACTTAAAGGGTCTGTCGCACATTCAGTGTTGAGAATTGTTTTAATTGATTTCCATTGTAAATAAATCTGAGTCATATTAACGCATCAAAATGTCTTTTTATAAGGAGGAAGTAACACATTTAACAATTCTACAAGGTTCCCAGTTGAAGTTGTTGGTAAGCTGTGGATAAATATTCCACGTTTTGCTTCTTTGTTCCACATTATAAAAGGTCATGCTCTTCAATCTGGAGATGGAAGGTTGAGAGCTATGGGAATATCTTAAGTAGCATCTAATATAGTCTGAAAACACCCTTTTGATATGTTATAAAGCTTTTCCTTTCTTTAATTCAGTGGTGGTAATGGCTGTTTGCGTAAAAACATATGACTGAAGGGCAGAATTACATGTTGGCTTTAGGCAAATTCAGTACCTTCTGTCTCGTGATACTTCTACAGACTGGGTTTTGTCCTTTCCCACATCATCACTTACAGGATGGAATACATTGTACATTATTAAACACTAAATAAGGTTTAATTTTAACACAACTATTTTGTACTTTAAGCAGTTATTTGGAATGCATGTGGAAGGAACAGTATGAGAAATTCTTGTGAAAATAAACTGACATATCTAACCCCAAAACTGTAAAGGCACCAAAAGACTTGTCAAACGGACAAAGTAACTGCACCAGTTTAGAGAGAGAGTACAACTTTAATAATATCATACTTGTTCAGAACAAAACAAGCCCATAAAACAATTAATTTATATCCTCCAATAGTACATAGGATGGTGATTTTTTTTTTTTTAAATATTGTAAATATGTTTCAGGGATTTCATTGATGCATGCTTGTGATTGGTCCTTTGTACTTTTGAAGACAACCCTTTTCCTCATAATACTAAATTGAAAACACACCACTACAAAACAGACCTAAGACCTAGGAACTTGGGTTGGTAACTCCCTCTTTTTTAACATAACACTCCTGTAACTGACTCAAGCACCCAGAAGCACAAACCAGAACAAAAGTTCACTCAGCAATTTAATTGAAAACACATGCAACAAAGCCTTAAAAGTCACCAAACAGTTGATGTAGTGGTACATAAAAATCAGTAAAGTAAAACCATCCGTTGCATAAATATCCAATGCAGAAATTAAGGTAAGCACTTTCATCTGATCTAGTCACAGGCTTTTTGAAAACCATAGAAAAGCATTGCATCATGGTATAAATAATGACTTAATCAAAATCAGTTAACATTTTAAAGAAACAGGTTAACACTGGGAAGTGAGAATTACACATGTTGGTATATTTATAAAGAAGTGTGTGTTTTATGTATATACTTTGCTTTCTAGATAAATTGTTTTTCAAACCTTACAAAATACCTTTTTAACTTCGGTGCCCTTTGTTTCAGTACATGCACCGAAGATAAGTGGTCATTGATACCTGGTGGTTGGCTGGCATTTAGTGACAACTGCCACATCAATTCCCTTCTTGCTAATTCATTACACCAGTCTCCTCCCCTCTCATTGTATCTGACCACTTCTAAAATACTAAACTTGTATCTTGTAAAGTTGTCACATTTCAGTGCATGTCTGTGCAAAGCATTGTTGTGGTTATGAGTTTCCATGGCATACGAGTGTTCGTAAATCCTTTTCTCAGGGGTCTTTCAGTTTTGTCTACGTAAAACATATTACACCCCTGACATACATTGACATAAACCAAGCCCTTGGTTTGACTGTTCCCCCCTGCCAAGTAAATTCTCTGCGATGGGTCACCTATCAATATTTCTGTATTTTCCAAAATAAGTGGAGACTGGTTACATCTACCACATTTCTTTGTTCCCCTTCTTTCCGTAGTATTTAAAAGGGGATGTTCCAGGAGATGTTTCATATTGTATCCTAACTTATATGAAAATGATGATCCTTTACCAAGGGACTGAATCAGGTCCTCGTTACCCTCCAAAATAACCCAGTTTTTATTGAGAATGCCCCTAATCTTGTGACCAAAGAAACCGTAATATGTAACCATGGAATGTGAGTGAGTGGAACTAACCCCCGAGAAAGGTTGCTTCTTTCGAGGCTGGGGCAACCACAACAAAGGGGTATATCTAGTACCCCACCCATTCAGAATGTCCATACCCAGTTCACAAACCCAGTCCTCTGGGTAACCTCTGTCAGCAAACATTTGAATTAACTGACCCAGTTCCCTCTTCAAACAATCCAGGGTTGAACACATACGAGCCCCCCCCCCCCAATCATTTGACCTCTCACAAGATTCTTCTTGACGTAAAAGGGGAGATGACTTTTGTAACTTAAACTGTTTGAGTATGTCGGTTTGTGATAAACCTTGGATATGAATGTGTTCATATTTGCGTCCCTAGTAATGTTAACATCTAAGTAATTAATAGTAGTGGAATCATAATTGTGTGTAAATTTAAAATAATCCTATATATTATTGATGTAGTCAACAAAATTGTCATCTTCTACAAATTGTCCCTTCCACAAAATAAAAACGTCATCAAGGTATCACAAGTACAATAACCAGTTGTTTGCAAAATCAGATCCAAAGATAAATGTTTTTCCCACATTGTCATAGCCAGGTTTGCATACATCGGGGCACAACTCGACCCCATGGCAACCCCTTTTGACTGCTTATAATATTCCACCTCAAAAACAAAATATTTATTGTTAAGGACTAATTCCATTAATTCCATAATTAGATTAATCATGGTGGCATTCAAGTCAATATATTCCAGCAAAGCCTCTTGGAATAATTCAAGTCCAGTGTCATGAGGAATGGTCCCAAACAAGTGAACTACATCAATAGTTGAGAATCCTGAAGTTTCTTCAAAAAATTAAATGTTAAGTTGTCAATCTCGCCTTCATTCTTGCTTGATGGGTTCGGAGCCGATCCCTCGGCTCCGACTCGGCACTTGCTTTAGCTCGAGAACTCCTTTTACCAGCTCGAGGCAGCCCCATATCCCATGATGCAAGGCAGGAAGTACCCAGATCTCGTTTGCCGCTTCGCTTGGGAGGTCTTCTCTTTACCAGCTCCTGGTAAGTAATTCACATTTGTGACTTTTAAGCCCCTTTTTAGTTAAAAACTTTTGTTTTGATAGTTAACTTTAAATTTAACTTTTCTGACAGAAATCCCTGTCTCTTTTAATTTTTAGTCAGTTAATTTCCTGTCCCATCCCCTGTTAGGGTGTGTGTGTTGGTATGTTTTACTAAATACCTTTTTGGTATTAGTTTAATTTAATTGGACTGGTGTGTGTGTGTTTTGTTAGGCACCATGTCTAAAGAGAGGGTTTCAGGTTTTAAGAAGTGTGACTCGTGCTGTCAGAAGATGTCTCTGACAGACGGTCACACTTCTTGCCTGTACTGTTTAGGCCCTCTTCACCTGCAGGACTCCTGTGCTATTTGTCACTCCTTCAGCCAGAGAGTCCTGCAGGAGAGAAAATAAGTTGATTCTCAGGGGTCTTCTTAAGCCGGAGGGCTCTCCGGCTAAGTCGGCCCCACAAAATCAACTAAATCTGCCAAGACCCAGGCTTCTGTTTCTAAGCCTGTGGCCTCGGCTCCGACTCGTATAGAGTCGAGATCGGCTCGGCTGGAGCCGATTCTGATCCACTAAGCTTCGGCCCGATGGCTATCGGTGCCGAATCTGCTGACCACTGTGGTGTCGGTTCCGACCGGCTCCGACACCCACGCGACCGGGCATCGGTGTCGGCTCCGATCGGCTCCGACACCCATGTGGCACAGGCATTGGTGTCGGCTCCGATCGGCTCCGACACCGTTACTTTGGTGGCTGTATCGGCTCCGGCTGGAGCTGATACATCGAGGCGTTCTGCCGGCTCCGAGAAATCGGTGCCGACAGGATCAGTAATATCGGCTCCGATGACCCATTCCAGGAAGAGGTCGAGGTCTCCTTCCTTGGAGCCAATACTTTCGGCTCCGGCCTCGCCTCTTCTATCGGAGCGGAGCCATCGGAGCCGATCTTCAAGGTCATCCAGGTTGTCAGACCATGACCTAGAGAGAGTGGTCAGTAGATTGCTCAAGTCACAGGTACTGGCCCAAATGCTACACAGTCCGTCTCAGCAGACGACTGTTGGTCCACACCCCGTTACAGTTCCTCCTTCAACTCTACCCCAGAGCTTGGAGTTGGAGTCTTCGGGCATGGTTACTGCTACGGCTGGAGGACGGATACCCCCTTCTGTTCCTTCAGTCCCTACTCTTATCTCCTCTTCCTTAGAGGGATTCGGTGGTCGGGCTTCCATGGTCTCCTCCGAGGGGGTGAGTGGCATCGGACCCTTGTCCGAACCCGCTCTTCCCCTTGGAGCCTCGGCCTTGGTGAGCTCGGCTCCGACATCTGCCTCGGAGACTTCCCTTTCGGTGGCCCCTGGAGTTCCTAGCTCTTCAGAGCGGGGCCTCTCGGACCTGCCTGGGAGGGTAGCATTCGAGGTGATGAAGAGTGTACTGGCCACTGGTATCAGTCAGCAGTCTCTTCCCGTAGCTCCTCCCTCTATTGTACCTGTTGACATCTCTGCCACTTCTCTTGCTACAGGACCCAGAGATCCTCCGCCTCAGGTTTCCCCATTGGGAATTTCCCCTCTTCCGAGGATTCTCCTGATGTTTGGAGATCCTCCTAGGAAGAGGACTTGTAAGAGGAAGCATGTAGACTCCCCTGAGTCTGTCACTTCGGATACTGACTTTGATGAGTCAGAGGGATCCCCTAGATCCCCCTCTGAGGATGTCTCCTTCTCAGACATCCTAGAACTTCTGAAACAGAGGGAAACTGGCCCACCAACAATCCCTCTGAGGATGAGTCAGTATACCTAGAGGCGTTTGGATCTCGGCCCTCCACCTCCTGGGTGTCTCCGCCCGACCCCTTATGCAGGTTATTGCACGAAGGCGTGGACAGCTCCTGACTCTGTAGAGCCAGTCCCTAGGAGGCCTTCTAAATTTATAACTGCCCCTAGTGACAAACAATTCCTTACCAAGGGTGTCCCGCTGATGCCATGGTGGTGGCTGCGGCCACCAAAAGGAACTTGCAGATCCTTCCGTGCCGTCCATCCTCCTAATAAGGACTCTAGGACCATGGATAGGTGCGGCAAGCGGATGTTTTCCTCAGCGACCTTTGCTATGTGTTCGCTGAATTATCTTTGTCACTTCACCAGACTCCAGAGATATCCTGAAGGAGCTGGGAGAAGTAGTTCAGGATCCTACAGCTGCAGGGGCCCAAGAAAAGATTGCTTGCAGCTAGGAACCCTCAATTCCATTGCTAACTCCTCCATGCGGCTAATATCTTATGCTGCTGATGGGCGAGTAGAGCCGCGAGGCACAGGTGTGGCTCTTAGGCGCCAAGCCTGGATGCGGCTATGTGATTTTGCGGATCCCTTTAAGGCGTCCTTCACAAATTCTCCCTTTGATGGGTCAGCTTTGTTTGGCCCTCAGGTGAAGGAAACCTTGACCAGGTGTGAGCAGGACGGCAAGACTCTTTCTGCTGTTGGAGTCCGTTTTTCCACCCTTCTAGGCCTTATCCCAAAGGACAGAAGGGTGGGAAGATGTGGTTCCGTAAATCCCAAGGAGTCACGCCGGATTCACGTGGTCAGTTTACCCCTAGAGGCAGAGGGGTAACAACAACAGACGCCGCTCTAGAGGCAGAGGGGTCCAAGAATCAGGGCAACAGGGAGTCTCTTCCTGAGAAGCCCTTTCAGCATCCCTGAGGTGTTGCCCGGCTGTCCCTCCTTGGAGGCAGTCGGGGAAGATTATCACTGTACCCAGAAGCCTGGCATTCCCTCACTCAAGACAGATGGGTACAGTCGATCATATCCAAGGGTTACATAATTCCTTTCGAGGTAAGTCCCTTCCCTCAAGTTCCCTTCCAGATGTACCACCGGTCTAAGGGACATTGCAGAGTTAGAGATCGCAAAACTACTGCAAAAAGAGCCATTCAGCCAGTCACAATAGACCATTCAGAGCCGGAATCTACTCAAGGTTCTTTTTGGTCCCCAAAAGACGGGAGACTGGAGACCAATATTGGATCTCAGCAGACTCAACAAGTCTGTCAGGAAGACAAGATTCCGAATGGTCACTCTTCAGTCAATTCTGCCCTTCTTACAGAAGGACAACTGGATGTGCTCAATAGATCTTCAGGATGCGTACTATCACATCAAAATTCACAGACGCTCCAGGAGATTTCTCCGCTTTCGGCTGGGGTCCAGTCATTTCCAGTTCAGAGCCCTGCCCTTTGGTCTCACTACCAGAGTGTTCACCAAATGCATGGCAGTGGTCACGGCTCACCTGAGACGTCAAGGATTCCAGGTGTTTCAGTATCTCGACGACTGGCTCCTGTCAGCCACCACCAGGCATCAGCTTATACAAGCCAGGGATTACACAATAGACCTTTGTTCTCATTTGGGCATCTCAGTCAACTACGAAAAGTCATCCTTATCGCCCTGCCAGTCTATTACCTTCATAGGCGCAAACTTAAACACTGTTCGGATGTCAGCTACCCTTACAGAACAAAGAGTTTCAGACATTCAGACTCATGTCAGGATCATTCTGGCCAGCAAGAAGGTACAGGCCAGAATGGTTCTAAAGGTATTAGGTCTTATGGCTGCGGCCATCACTCTTCTTCCCCTGGCTCGATTCTACATGCGCCTCCTTCAGTGGATGCTGTTCACACAGTGGTCATACCAGCAACTCCCAATCCGTCACCAGATTCTGGTGACACAAACATGCAAAGAACATCTTGCTTGGTGGATCACATCGTCTCAGGTTCACCAAGGCAGGTGCTTTGTACCTCCGTCCCCGATAGCCACTGTCACCACGGATGCCTCCCTGATCGGGTGGGGGTCATTATCAGGGCAGGATGGTTCATGGGACGTGGCAACCGTTCGAGTACCATCTGCACATAAATGTCCTGGAGATGAGAGCAGTGCTTTTAACGTGCAAGCCCTCAACGACTTTCTTCCCGTAGGGACAATTGCAGTCCACACAGACAACATGTCTGTAGTTTGGTATATCAACAAACAGGGCGGAACCAAGTCCTACCCCTTGTGTCGAGAAGCGCTCAGACTATGGCAATGGGCGATCTCCTCTCATCGGTTTCTGGTAGCAACGCATAATCCTGGGAAAACCAACATTATAGCGGACAGATTGAGCAGAGCTATTCTCATGCCTCACGAGTGGTCTCTCAAGCAATCCATAGCGGAAGAGATTTTTCTGGAATGGGGTCGTCCATGTTGCGATCTTTTGCTACTCCCCAAAGCGGCAAATGTCCAGACTTCTTCAGCCTCTTCCCTCTATCAGGCCATCCCCAGAGACGCTCTGACCCAGGATTGGCCCCAGGGACTTCTTTATGCCTTCCCTCCATTTCCTCTGATCCCTCAGGTGATCCAGAAAGCTACCGCTTTGAGAGCCAAATTGATTCTCATTGCCCCTTACTGGCCTCGACAAGTTTGGTTCCCGTTCCTCCATCATCACCTTTTGGTGCAGCCGTGGCATCTGGACCCAGTGCCAGATCTACTGATTCACCAATCCGGTCAGCTGCACCGGTCAATCCCTTCTCTCAACCTCACAGCATGGTTGCTCCACTTCCTTCCTTAGCCAGGCTTCCTTTGATCTCTAACCCAGTTAGAGATATCATAGTAGCTTCACTAAAATCCTCTACCAGGAGGATTTACACAAGCAAATGGAACGTTTCTCTTATTGGGCTAAGGCCCAAAATATTGATCCTTTTACTGCCCCTGTTCAGGCAGTTCTGGACTTCTTAGCAGAGATTTTCCATGCAGGCTCCTCTTCTTCCACAGTCAGAGTTCAGTTGGCTGCTATTTCTAATTTTCATGTCGGGATAGCAGATCATAATATTATGTCCCATAGGCTCTGCAGGGCCTTTTTGAAAGGAATTTTCCTACTAAAGCCTCCAATCAGGAATCCTCCTCCTCAGTGGGATTTAAATTTAGTGCTGACATCCTTGATTCTTCCCCCCTTCGAGCCAGCTGTTTCTTGTTCCCTGAAATATCTTTGTTGGAAAACTTTATTCCTAGTGGCTATTACATCTGCCAGGAGGGTGTCTGAACTTCATGCTCTTTCGGTTCGACCCCCCTATTTGATTTTTCACAAAGACAGAGTATCTTTGAGAACTAATCCATCCTTTTTACCTAAGGTCGCTCCGAAAAACAAGCTGAATCAATCTATTGATCTCCTGTATTTTTCCTAACTATTCAGATAGAGCTGAACAAAAGCTACATTATCTTGGCGTCCACCGTCAGCTTAGATATTATTTGGACAGAACAAAAAATTTAGAAAATCTGATCAACTTTTTGTTTCCTATGGATAATAAAAAGGCCTTCCTGTTTCTAAAGTGACTTTGTCCAGATGGCTTTCTTCGGTCATCACTGAAATTTATACGATCAGGGGAAAACAGCTGTGCTCAAAACCTAAAGCACATTCAACTAGGAGTTTAGCTACTTCTACAGCTTTTCAAGCTAGACTGCCTTTAGACACTATTTGTGCAGCGGCCACTTGGGCCACTCCTCACACTTTTGTTTCCCATTACAAATTGGACTTGGCCTCCAGGGACAGAGCCAGTTTTGGCTCTACAGTCCTCAAGAGTTTGTTCCATTGAGCCACCCAGGATAGAGGTGCTAGGACGGTCCCATCAAGCAGAATGAAGGCGAGATTGACAACTTAACATTAAGTTATGTACCTACCATAACGTTCCATGTTAGTTGTCTTCTCTCGCCTTCTTTCTTGTGACCCTCCCTCCTTCCCCCTGGCCTGGACAGACCTTGTATAAGAAACTATAATGCTAAAGACCATTCAGACCTGGTCCTTTTTCCATTTGTAAGTTTCTTCTTCCTTTGGGAAGTATTGTTTATGCTTGGTGTTATTGCCCTTTTGTCAACAAACGAGATCTGGGTACTTCCTGCCTTGCATCATGGGATATGGGGCTGCCTCGAGCTGGTAAAAGGAGTTCTCGAGCTAAAGCAAGTGCCGAGTCGGAGCCGAGGGATCGGCTCCGAACCCATCAAGCAAGAAAGAAGGCGAGAGAAGACAACTAACATGGAACGTTATGGTAGGTACATAACTTCTTATTTTGTGTCTAAGACAAAAAGTCCCAGGAGTCGGTTAGTATAAAATCTGTTCTGGAAAATGTGTCCTTGAGAAGCTGGTCAACAAACACCCCTAGCGAATAAAAGGAACTGTTGTTGTGCTGCCACAATAAGTCTGTAAGGGGGGGGGGGGTGTAACACATTTTTATGTACTTAAGGTATGCCGAAGACAGTGGGGATGTAAGGATGTTTATTCTGTAAGAAATTAAACTACCTACTCTTCATTAATCGCCCCCCTGTAACAAACTGTCCTCCAAAACAACTGTATCCTTTTATGGGAAATGTTAATCTCATTCAAAGAGGCCATCTCGTACTTATCAGTATCCTGCAACATATTGGTGATGTCATTGACGTAATCGATTTTTTTCTGCTAGGACTTCTCCTCCCCCCTTTGTCCAGCTTCATAACATGCATAGTGTCAGTACCTCTTAACTGATTAAGGAGTGTCGCTTCATCCTTAGTAAGGCTGTAAAACTTTTCCCTGTGGCTGTGAAATTCATAAAATATTTCCCTAGTGCAAACTTTCTCATAATGAGCTAAAACATGGTGCAAAGGGGGGTTGAACAAACTTCTTTTCCTAAACCTACTGGGTAAATAACCAGTTTGTTCGCCTGTGTCTTGAAAAAATAAAGACATGTTGAACTTTCTATTATAAAGTTTCAGTTCAGTCATAACCCCCACTATGTCCGGCTTCCTAGCAGAAACAAATTTAAGTGCTTTTTCAAACAAAACAAGCCCATAAAACAATTAATTTATATCCTTCAAAAGTACATAGGATGCTGATTTTTTTTAAATATTGTAAATATGTTTAAGGAATTTAATTGATGCATGCTTGTGATTGGTCCTATGTACTTTTGAAGACAACCCCTTTCCTCGTAATACTAAATTGAAAACATACCACTACAAACAAAATATAGTCAGAGACCTAAGACCTAGGAACCTGGGTTGGTAACTCCCTCTTTTTTGACCATCATGGCTATCAGGAGATCCTTTTATTTAGCGCAGCTATTTGCCAGAGGAATATCATCAAGGTCAAAAGAGGTAATTACTCCCTTGTGCTCAGCATTCAACAGGTAAATTATCGAATGCAATGCCTTCTTTGGGTTGTATTTCACTGAACATGCTAAACAACTGGAAATACTCCCAAAGGTTCCTACCCAAAAATGTTACCTGAGCTAACAAGAGAATCTGGAAGCATTTTCTTTTATTTATTTATTTTTTATAAACCAGGTTGAAAGACCATTTACTTTCACAACGTGGACCAGAGACAGTGCAACTTGACATACAACAGACTGTAGAACTGTTTACACAGAAATTTACATAACATAGTTGTAGATGTTATACAGTGTTGAGTTTTATTTAGGAATAGATCATTTTGAATTGTCTGAATAAAGTTCATTATTGACAGAGCAAATTAGCGTATAGTTCAGTGCCATAGCATTTCATTGAATACAATAAAAGCTGAATTTGTATTACGCCAGTAGATGGAATACTGACTAGTTCTTGCTAAACGATTGGAGTCTATATTTCTAAGAGTATAATTACATTCACATTAAAGAGTCTGGTCGTTAAAGGTGGGCGCAATCTAGTATTGGGTAGCTTGTAAGTAAGGGTGTTAAGCTATAGGTAATTTCTTTCTGAAACTGTAAACCATCTAACCATTCTTTATTGCAGTGCAGTGGTGGTCTTTATTATTAGCCAGGTTGATGAAATGTTATATTTCATTTGTGGTGTTTTTTTAATAATGTGGTATTAGATGACTTTACAACAATAAGGGGCAGTCAGTTTTCAATCCTAGGAGTGAATATGTTGCAGGCTGTGGAGAGTTTGGCTTCTGGAGTGAGGAGACTGGATAAGCATAGGTTGCTTTAAGTTTTTGTAGTACCTTATTAACTTGGGTCTCTGTGTGACGAGTGAAAGAAAATGAAAGATCTAACACAATTCCTAAGTATCTCTGAGAGATGGTTGTAGACAGAGTGTTAAAAGAGTAATCAGTGATTGCAGGAATAGCGTCATATTTAATCTTTTGAGATCCAAACTATATGACAGTATTCTTGCTAGAATGTGCAGCAGGTGTGTTGTTAGTTAGCCAGGTCCAAAGTACTTCAAAGTCAAACTGGAGCTTTGTAGAGATTTCATGAGATGGTTTTCCATACCTAGTGAACATGTCATTTGCATACGTGATGCAGGCAAATGTGGGAGGGTCCCAAGGGAGAACGTTAATAAATACTGGGAATAGAAGTAGCCCTACAATGGACTCTTCTGAGACACTACAGGAAATGTTTCCATTTATTAAGGAATAGTAAGCTGCATATATAGTGTAGGATCAATTGGACAGGTAGTTGTGGAACCATTGTACTACCACTACAGAGAAGCTGCAGTCTGCAAGTTTATTTAATATTTGCTCATGATTGACTGTTTCAAAGGTTCTTTTGAGATCAAGAAACATTACACCCATCATCAGCCCTTGATACATATTGTTGTAAATTTTATCTGTGAACATATTTATCGGAGTTAATATACTATAATTGGGATGGAAACCGTGTTGCTTTACTGTCAGTTTGAAAGGTATTCTAGTGTATGTTCGTAAATAATTTTTTCAAGTATTCTTGCTGGTGGGCAAATGTTGGCAATAGAGTGGTGTTTGCTGCTCTCTTTGTTTTAAGGGGAGGTATAACAAACATATTTAACACTTACAGAAACAGTTTTTGTAATAAGAGATAAGGTAAATATAAAATGTAAGAGGTTTACTGAGATTAGTCCTGCCTACTCTGATGATTTCTAAGTATAGAGCATGGAAGAAGAGACTGTAATTTTTAATGGCTCTTTTCTAACAGTGTTGAAGTAGAAGGGAGGAGGTTAAATTAGTTTGTAAAGGGGTGCAGAAGAAATTACTGGTAGAGTACCAGTGAAGAGTGAACTATTGTGAGATTGAGGATCATATACGTTTCTAGCGATACTGTTATTCATATCTAAGGGGAGTTTTGGATGTGTAGGATTGCTTGGGAAAGATGCTTTGTTACAAATGGATTTGATACAGTGCCAAAACAGTTTGGGCCAACCAAGGTGCTTTATCTGCTGTTTTCATAGGAATTCAGCTCTGAGTGATTTGATATTTATGTTAGCTTGTTGCCCAAGAGGAAGAAGAAGAAGAAATTTGTTGTGATTACCATTATTTTAAGGATCAAATTTCCATTCTTTCCAGGTCAAGTCTTTTAGAGTTTTGTAAAATTGATCAGCTCTTTGTTGAGCCAAAGGGAAGAACCTCCTCAACATCTTAGTTATTTCAGGAGGTATAGCCTATCTTGGATGGGTACAACCAGATTATAGAATGTTGATAGGGCAGTGGTTGGATCGGTGCACTGATAGTGTGCCCCAGTCAATGTGGCCATGTTAATTTAGTAAGATTTCATGTCGTCATATAAACTGTTGAGAAGGTATCTGTCTCGCTTGCCACACTATTAGAGACCTGGTTGTCCTGGGCCTTCTGTACCTCTGCAAGTCCAATATTTCCACCCAGTTTTAGAACTGTTTAGTAAAACCTTCTAGAAAGTCCCAGACCCATTATGGACATGCCAGTATTTCAAAATTGTGGCCTCTGATTGTCCAAAATGTTTTACTTTAAGTCTTTATTGGTACATTCAGGCCAGAGTAAGGTTCACTCTAACCATTCTCCAGGGGTTCCTGGACTATGATCCTTCATTCTCCTTCCTTTCTGTCTAGGTTTTGGTATTCATCCCATATAGCTGTGGTTACTGCAACAGTGATCTAGTGATGAACATAGTACAGTTGTATAAGTAAACCTATCGTAACGGTAGATGTTTGAATAGATCACGGTTAGTACAAAAACCTTTCCACCTTCCCATTTGTATGTCAGGATGGGGGTCGCTATCTTCCCCTCTTCTTATGGTACATATTTTATTGGTAGTACTGTAGCCTCCCTTGTTTCTAATCAATTTGGATTGTACCTTGCAGATATGTGACCGGTCCACCCTTTTTCCAATGTCAGTTGTGCTTCTACTGACAATTACTTTTACATTATTGCCTCACTTTGCCCCTTAGCTAAGGTTTTTTTTGGGGGAAAAGCTCATAACCAAATACTTGAACATATCTGTACGTATGGTTTACTATGACTCCTAGTCTAGAGTCAGGAAAGAGTTCAGCACTTTGTCTGCCATCTAGTGCACTGCAGATGTCAGTTTACAACAATATTGACAAAAGATGTCTGATGGAAGGAGGCTTATTTGAAGTGACACAGTGATTTGAAAACAAAGAGCACTTACTCCTTTTTCTGAGCAGACTTTTAGGGTTTAGAGAAAGTCTCACAAACTGGTTCAAAAGCTGTCTAACAGACTGCACATTTCATATGGTCTACGGGTCATATTTTTGTGATCCTAGTTTATTTACATCTTGTGTGCCTCATGGTTCCATCTTGAGGCAGCTCCTCTCTTTCACACTTTGACCTTCCAACAGACTTACCAAATTGTAACACCATTCTATACAATGATGATTTATTCTTGTTTCTCTTTGAGGCTGGTAAAAGTTATGAATTCATACAGCAGGACCTGTAACCTGAGTTAAATGCTGTTTGGCAATGACTGAAGTTGAACAGGTTAACTGTTAATGCCAGTAAATGGGCTGTTGTTTGGCACCCTTCAGTGACATGGTGCCATGAGTCCTGTATGAAAACATGATCCTCGTGTGTCTTCCATTGAGCAGGTTACCCAGAAGTGGTACCCAGTTGTCTGGCTTTATGGATCTCTAATATTTAAACATCATGTCGAAATCACTGCTAGTCATGTACTTAGCAAAAGCTGTGTTGTAAACTGTCAGATTTGGTCATACCTGAAGCCAAAAAAGCTCTTGCTGTCAATCTGCTCATACTAAAACTTGAGTTTGCATTGCCTGCAGTTTCTCTGCTCTTGCCCTACAACACCAACCCTTTTGTACATTACATTAAGCAAAATCTGAAGATAAGTTCTGCTGTCAGACAGAGAACACTGTGTTAGCTGACTACCAAGAAGTGGTACAGCTTCCCTTACTGGCTTCACAAAAGTGAAAAGATAATATTATCTTCATCTGGGACTCAAACCAATGACCTTCAGCATACTATGCTGGTGTTACTGCCACTGGGCCAACAACAACTTCTGGACAGATAGGTTTGAGTTTTCCCATAAGCGCCTTGTCCTTTAAGCTAGGAACCCCCCATCATGTTGATTAAAATCAAATTACACACACAAAGCCCGCTCCTTAGACACTGCGAGAATTACTGGCTTGAATAAGTTTTGAATTAAAAACAAATATACAACTGGCCCATTCTGGCTAAGAAACTATCTCTTCAGATTCTAAGACCATGGATCCTCAACACTGAGAAGGCCAGCATTCTGGCTTACTCCTAGAGAGAAAATCTTTTTGAAAATTACATTTGCCTTTTGGAACTATTTCCCCACTGAAATTATGTCCTTTCAAGATGAGTATTGGCAGGAATGAGTATGGTACAACATGTAATAGCTGAACTTTTAAGGATGTACTGTATAATCTGAAATTGTCATTTTCATTTTTCCTCAACAAATGAGTTCTGTTCTGACCTTCGGATCCAACTCTGCTGCTTTCACCAGCTCATGGAATACTGAAACTTTCGAGCTCCTCCCTCACCCACAATGCAATAGACTCCTAACATTTTCAAATCTCTTTTGCCACCTTTGCATACAGACATGGTCAGTACAAACCCTCGAGTGTTGACTTTTTTTTCTATTGGTTTATCTATTTACAACTTTAAAAAACTTTCTATGTAATATCCTCCCTTGTCTTCTATACAAGAGTATTGTAACTCTTTATTACCATAATTGGTAGTCCCTTTTTCTCTTCCCTTTTCGTACTTACTGGTACATCCTTGAATAACCATTGTTGGTAATGCTTCCCTTTTTCTCCCTTTCCCTTATTTTCTCTGTTTAAAAAAAAATCTTTCTCCTTTCTGTTTGTCCCTTAAGGGTACACTACGGATGAAAAACCTTCTGGTTTTAAAAAATGCACGGCCTGCAGCCGTAAAATTCCCCTCTCTGATGCACACTCTTTGTGTATATTGTTTAGGTCTGGCATACTTAGTCTGCTTGTGAAATATGCAATGTTTGAGAAAGTGGCACGCACAGATTCTGCTTGTGAAATATGCAAATTTTGAGAAAGTGGTAGAAAAGGAAATTTATAATGTACATGAGTCAAAAAATAAAACAAATGTTTCATAATTTAAACAAAAAAGGACTATGAAGCCATTTAATCTCGAGTCAATAATGAGAATATTGTAATTAAACCAGCAGACAAACTTGGCGGAGTAGTTTTTCTCGATAAAATATATTTTGATACAACTATGTTGTCCATGTTAAATATACCTGATTATTCACTTTAAAGATTTGCAGTTAATAATGTCATTAAAGAAGTTCAAAACTTTCTTACCTACTTGAACAACAATGTATCTTCAAGGAAATTTATGATTATTTATATGTGGACCCAGTAATTATTCCAGTAATATATGGGATTCTAACGATACATAAATCTTTGGATATGTCTCCTTTATGACTCATCATTTCAACACGAGGATGGGTTACTGAGTTTTTGTCTAAATTCTTGGAGATACAGCTGAAGCCAGTATTTGAGACTTCAACTAGTATTGTTAAGGACAGCAAAGACGTTTTGCAACAACTTTTTACATGGTCTAGAATTTATGATGTAACTACATGTTGCCTTGTTACTCTGGATGTAGACTCACTATTTACGTCTATCCCGAACACAGAAGGTATAAATATGTTTAAGAAGTATATTCCGTAACTTGTTAGAAATTGTGTTAACCAAAAATGTGTTCATGTTTCAAGCACAACTATATAAACAGATAAACAGCGTGGCCATGGCCACTCCTGTGGCCAGTAGATAGATACTCCAATATTGTGATGAATGCTTGGGAAAATGAATGGGACCTTTAGTAAGTTTCTTGACAAATGTGGTATTTTATAAAAGATTCGTTGATGACCTTTTGGTTATATGGGATGGTCCACAACATGAAGTAAATGACTTCATAACTTCTTTACACCCCACCACTTCTTTTTTAAGATTTAAAAAGAGCATGCACTATGCAAACATTGACTTTTTAGATATAACATTAAAGATGTACAAGGGCATTTAAGAACAACTTTATATTCAAAAGAAGTTAAAAAGTGCACATATTTGACTAGAGATGGCATGCACCCTGCATTTATGTTTGATAACATTGTTAAGAATTAAATGGCATGTTTGAGGAGATTAAATACATATGATGTTTATGTGTAAACACAGCTTAATGAGTTGATAATGGATTTTCACAAGAAGGGTTATCATTTGAAGCAACTACAGCATTATAAGGAGCAAACACTGGAAAGAAGGCAAACGTCTTTGAAACCTATTTTTTCAGTGCATCAACATCAGAATATAAGTGATGCTTTAAAAAAACATCCCCGTAACAATAAAGGTAATGATAGCAATACAAGCATGTTTGTTTTCACTTATAATCGTAACACAACACTTATTAAAAGTAGTTTTAAGAAGTATTGCCCTATGCTTTCCCAAGTGCCTGAGCTAAGAGACATTTATGAGGAAGGACTATTTTATTATAAAAGGGATTCTACTCTAAAAGATAAATTATCGTACAAGGAACAAATTAAAGTCAAAAAGTATGCCCACAGTACTAGGGGCACCTTTAAGTGCAACCACTCTAGTTTTTGCAAAATTATCTATACTGATAAAATGATTTTGCATCCCTTAATTAGTAGAACTTTTAATTTAAGAGCTTGTGGTACTTGCAAAACAAAAATATAGTATATATGGCCAAGTGCAGTGCATATTATATAGGGAAAAAACAAACAAAAAGCTAAAAGAAAGAATATGTAGTCACATGTCTGTAATAAAAAGAAAGATTGAAAGTAATGCTTTATATAGACATGTAAGAAATACTGATGACACACATACTTTTACATTTATGAGTCTACAAGTTATACCTGAGTTTTTAAGAGGATGATGATGTTAAGAATTTTACTGATAAAGAGGAATGCAAATGGATTGTACATTTTAAAGGCTCTATATCATCTATTCAAAATGTCAAACACCATATGTTCAAACATGTAATTTTGAATATTGAAAACATCGAACACTCAGAATAGCGATTTTTTTCCCAGGGAAAAAAATTGCTGTTCCGAGAAACATACACACAACACAAGCACACCAAAATAAATAAACCACACACATACATTTAACAAAACCCAACCCCACACTAAACCACACATACATTACTAGCTATCCACTTACCTTAACCCGCACCCTAACCCTAAGGTCCGTAACTATCGCACACATACCCTATGAATCTATACACAAACTAATTAATACACACACATACAGTTAACAAAACACAACCTTACACTACACCATACATACATTACTAACTATCCACTTACCTTAACCCACACCCTAACCCTAAGGTACATAACTGTCACACGACAGTGAAGGAAATAGCGAACCACGAAACGGCCCACCGAAATCTTGCCCTAGGTAAGATTTTGATGTTCTGGGGCTTCGCTATTTTCACTATTCAATATTCTGAGTTCTATTTTTTTCACGTTAGGCGTTTTACCTCTTCGGAATTTTGATAAAGACCCCTTTTTAAAGCACATGATTTATCAGGACTGAATGATGCTTTTAGTTTAAAGCCTATTTTAAAGGACTTGCATAATAAAATAAAATAAAGTAATAGGTATAGCTAGCCCTTTGTGTATTTGCTATATGTTGTCACATGATTTTTTTAAATATGTTGTCGCATGACTATTTTAATTCGTCAGTGGAAAGTATTTATATGGGATTGTTGCTTTGTAACTGTTTCTTTGCCTGATGAAGTAGCTTTTGCGAAAGTTTACTTTTGTGGAAGTTAACTTCCATTAAAGTACTTATACTTGGCTCGTGGTTCTGGAGTATTAAATTCTGTACATTAAAACTTCTGAAGTAGCATCTGGGGCTCAACCCCCTAAAATACATGTGAAAAAAGATGCTAAAAAGCATTCCCCGGATCCTAAATCCTTTTCAACTCCGGGTTCAGAACCGCCTCACAAAAGTTCAAAACCTTCGGATCCGAAGTCAAAATTGGGTAAGTCTCCACAGAGCAGATCTCCACTGCTCCTGGATCTAGCGTCCTCCTGTTTCCCTTCTCCCTTTCTAAACAGGTCTCCCAAGTGTCACCATTCTAGGGCTTCGTCTGTAGCATCTTCCTCTCGTTTATCCAGAAGTCTGACCAAAGCTGATGTGGACAGGGTGATGAGGAAATTCCTCTTGATGCAAATTCAAATGGGGGTTCTCCCAGCTCCTACTTCATCGGGTCTGGAGACCCTTGTGAGTTATCAAAGGAAAAATATACTTTAAAAATGATCAATACACGGTAGGTTCAGGTTAAGGCACTTTAATCTTGCAGCAAGGAGACAAAAACGTGCTAATACAAAGTTTGTCTTACTAAAATCAGGAAGTGAATTCATCTTTATACACTTTCTAACAAGACATTTCCTACCAAGCTGACGTAGCAGATCACAAGTTTTAACATCATCAGTACATAGTAGTTGTTTATCCATAATTTTCTGCTTGCACTATTAATTTTATGAAAAACTTCCTAAGAGAAACAACGTGGCCTTGGTGACCACCGGTTAGATACAGTTTCCCTCTATGTTATGTTTCTATTCAAGGTACTACAGCTAATTCGAGCACAAAGCAAGTACAGATTCTTCAAGCAGACCTTTGTGTTATGTATCTCTTATTCTTCCGCAGCTGTGCATGTTCTCATAACACGAACAGAGCTGATTGTTCAAAATCATAACATTATAGAATATAGCATTGTTTCATTTTATTATTTCCTGACCTAGCAGATAATCACCTGCTTCTCAGTACATTTCCAAAAGGCATAAACATGAATTTGGCTGTGCTAGCAATTACTAGGTCAGGGGGCATCTTGCAGTTTTCAGAAAGCATACTGCAGTTTCAAAAAGCATCTTATAATTTCACACAGAATTAAGCTGCATATAAAATAGAATGAATACGTGTTAATTCTTTTAGCTTCTAATAAGCATTAGACATATACATAAATACATATTTCTCTGACATTTCCCCCCTGTTAATACTTTTTATTTTATTTTCAAAAGCATAAACAGTTTACTTCTTTTCCTAACCTCTTCCATTCCGGATTTGCAGTTAAGAGAGTCATGTAGTTTAGACTTATGAAAGCATTTCAGTTTTCATCAACTCTTCAATTTCAGTACTTTGATACAAAGTTTTAGAAACTGACATATCTATAAAATCTTTGATTAACTTTTTCATGCAGGGAATACCACAACAAATGCATGCTCCTAATAGGAGTAATCCCACACAAATGGCAGTCAGGATGTTCATTAGGATGGAATCCCACCCCCTAAACAAATTCTGGAAAAAAGTCCGTCAGTGGGTTTGGGCCTGGTTTGGTCATGGTCGACACTTGCTGAATCACCTCAAGATGGTCATTTATGTCGTGCTAGTTGTCAGGAATATATGAACAGCATTCTTCTTTGATTAAAGCGCACGTACCACCTCTCACCACTAGGGTGAAGTCAAGAGCCATGCGGTTTTGAAGTACCACAGTTCTCATGGCATTTAGTTCATCAGTCACTAATTCGAGAGCAGAAAAAGTTGCATTGCTCATAACTTCAAGAAGTTTAGACAGTTTTTCTCAGCTCCCAAATCGATTTCACTGCGCCATATACAGAGGCTATGCCTGCCCATGATATAATAGTGTCACTCAAGTCCATATGTGTCAGTTTATCTTTGTTTTTCAAAGAGTTATGGTTTCTCCACCCTGCTTCGATTCGTCCCACTGGATTCTCGGGTCTCTTGATTGGACGTCTAGGTTTATTGCTGACCTCTCTGACGTTTTGAATTTTTCCCTGAGGCAAAGCTGCAGTTTGTCGTATGGCCGGAAACAGGTAACCCAAAAAACAACTGCCGGACCAGTTTTCAGGTAGCCATTTATATGCTTTTTTTCCCACAAACAAAATAATTCTCTACTTTAGTATTGATATATGCTCGCCCTGCATGAAACATTTTCTTGTCAATAATAGAAAGTTGCTTCAAAAGAACAGGATTAGGCTGTATTTCATTAACAGTTCTCTTCATTTTTTCAAAATATGAATCATAGTTTGTATCACAGATAGTCTCTGCCTTATTAGCCTTAATATAACATTTATAAGAAACAGTCACATTGCAATTGCTCCAACCCACCTGAATAGTGTCATTTTTATAAAAACATACAATCCCTTTTTAACAGGTAGGTACAATGCTATTTTGTCTTGTGATTTCACGGGTATAGTATCAAAAATCAAGTTTTCCCAGGTCTCATTGACCCCTAGGGGGACAGCAGTCATCAATAATCCCCCGTATGCTGTTGGTATAGCTGTGCAAATCCAGCAGTTCGAAACATTAAAAGTCTCAGCATACACATATTTAATTGATTGGTAAGTGTTAAAGTTTGGATGCCAGTCTGAGTAATGCATCACGTTTGTTCAGTTCAACTCGTGTGGCTGGGAAAAGGAAAGGCCACAGCAAAAAGATCATTGTTATCAGTATAGCTATCAGAATAACCATGCAAATTTTCTGAGGTTGTTTTGCATCCCTGTTTACTCTATACCTGGTCATTTTGTTCTCGTTGTACAACAGTAACAAGGTTTTTGTCCAGTTCAAAGTTCTTAACTAATTTACAGTGTGTCAGATGAATCCAGGACGCTCACTCTGCGATCTTGACTGCAGTGGGTGTTGACAGTAGCACCTGGTACGGTCCTTCCCACTTCAGAGAACTCCAATTCTTTTTATTCACGACTTTCACCCAGACCCACGTGCCTCAGACTATTGCTGCTTCCAATGGTCTGGCTTGTTCTTTATCTGAAACAGAGTTTAACTGCAAAAGTTTGTTATTCAAAAATTGCCTCATATACTCTGCAAGTGAATTGTTAGCCTCCTGGTCTGCAGGTATGAGAGTTTTCCACTGAGGTGTATAATATGCCCCCCCCAAACAAAATTTCAAAAGGAGTTAACCCTTTTACATTTGGAACAGTTCTCATACTCAACAGTGCCAGAGGCAGACAGTGCACCCAGTTCTTTTGTGTCTCACTAATCAATTTCCTAAGCTTATTTTTCAAAACTCCATTATGCCTCTCTACTAATCCTGCAGATTGGGGGTGGTATGCACAATGGTTTTTCAGAGAAATCCCAAAGTAACGGCTCAATTGTTGTATAGTGCCATTGTCACTATAAATCTTTGCCAAATCTAGGAATAATTTCTTTAACGAGAACTTTTGCAAAAGTAGCTGCATCTGGATTTTTAGTTGGAAAAGCTTCCACCCATTTGGAAAACATATCTATAATGACAAGGCAGTACTTATTTTCATATTTGTTCAGCTCTATAAAATCTATACAGATAGTATGGAACGGATACGGTGGTGTAGGGAAACTCCCTTGCTTAGGCTTTAATGCCCACTGTGCATGATGCTTGTTACAAACATGGCATGCTGCACAAAAAATTTTTTGTGTAGTTTGTAAATCCATACGTTGTAAACACTCGATTCACTAACTGTACCATCCCCCCTGTTGAGACATGGCACTGCCCATGGCTCAACAATGCTAGATATCTAAACAAGTTAGATGGTAAAATTGGTTTCCTCTCTTTGGAGATGTACAGCCCTTTTTCAAGAATTGCTCCTCATTTTATCCATTTTTGTTTTTCTATATTTGTAGTAAGTGTCTGCATTGTTATAACATTTTTAAGTCTAAAATCTTAGATGGTTGTAATTCCTCACTCAAAAGAAATACTTCTGAAGCTGAAGCTGCTTGTTTTGCAGCTGTATCAGCCCTCGCATTACCTTTTGAAATCCTGTCCTGTTTGGTATGAGCTACTCATTTACAAATAGCTAATTTTTGAGGTAACTGAATAGAGTCTAAAATCTAAAATAATTTGTGCATGATTAATTGGTTTACCAGTAGATGTTATCATTTCTCTATTTTTCCACTGCTGCGCAAAAACATGTACAGTAGAAAAAGCATACTGGCTGTCAGTAAAGATGTTTACCCTTTGCCAGGGTACATGCCCTTGTTAAAGCAATCAATTCTGCTGCTTGTGCAGATAAGTTGTGCGGTAAAGACTTTGCTTCTAAAATCTCAGCATCAGAAACTACTGCATACCCCACTAGATTCTGTCCTGTAGGACCCCTCCTACACGAGCCGTCCATGTAGTATGTCACCTCGGCATCATCCAAGGGAACATCTGTGAGATCTTTTCTAGGTAACGTTTTTTGCTCAATCTCCTGCAGGCAGCAGTGTGGTTTGCCATCTGCAGGGGTTGGGAGCAAGGTTGACGGATTCAAAGTTGTGTATCGTTTAATTGTCATATGAGGTTGGCTCAACAGTATAGTCATACAGGAAAGATGTCTAGCAGGAGAAAGATATTTTACTTTTACTTATAGTAAAATAATCGCGACTGCATGAGGCACTCTCAATGTGAGAGGGTGGAATAACACTACTGAGGCTGAAGCCTGCACTGCCATTGCAGCTGCAACTACTGCTTGTACACAGTGGGGCAGGGATCGCGCCACTGGGTCTAGCTGTGATGAATAGTAAGCTATGGGGCGTTGTTTGTCCCCATGCTGCTGTGTTAACACTGATGTCGTATAACCCTGCTTACAATCTACAGTTTGGAAAAATCGTTTATGATAGTTCGGTAATCCTAAAACTAATGAGGATGCTATCAGTTGTTTCAATTTGCAGAAAGCTGATTCTGCTTTTGGTGTCCACTGTAATAAATCTTGTGCTGCCATAGGCTTTTTGAATATCAAGTTAGTCAGTGGAGCAGATTCCAAGGCATAGTTTGGAATCCAACTCCGACAAAAACTAGTAGTACCTAGGAAGGACATCATTTCCTTCTTGGTAGTTGGTTTGGGTGCTTGTAATATTGCTGTTTTTCTGTCTTCATCTAATATTCTGCCCTCTTTGGATATTACATATCCTAGGTATTTGACCTGTTTTTTCCAAAGTTGCAGTTTATTTTTGTTTACCTTGTGTCCTTGACTAGCTAAAATTTGTAGTGATGCTATGGTATCTTCTCTGCATTCTTGTTGGGTGGGGGCTGCCAGCAGAATGTCGTCTGCATAAAGTAAAATCTGGCTGCCTTTCGGTGGGATAAATCCCGCCAGGTTACTTGCCATTTCCTGTGCGAATATTGTTGGACTCCCACAATATCCCTGTGGTAGTCGTGTATATGTATACCTTTTCCCCTGAAATGTAAATGCAAACCAATGTTGGCTGTCAGGGTGTATCGATATTGAGAAAAACGCATTGCTGATATTTACCACAGAAAAATACTTTTGTTGCGGTTTTAAATAATTTAATAAGTTGTGTGGATCTGGCACCGTAGGTGCCCTAGGTATAACTGCATCATTTACAGCTTGTAAATCTTGGACCATACACCATTCTCCATTTGCTTTCCTAACAGGAAATAAGGGTGTATTACATGGTGAATCGGGAGATTCTATCAGTACTCCTTCTTTAAGTAAGGCTGCTATTATAGGTTTGATTCCTACTTCTGCATCCTTTCTCAAGGGATATTGTCTCTTTTGAGGCTAAATGCTGACTTTGGCGTGATAGTGACTGGTCCTGGTATGTATCGTAAGGCTTTTTCCTCTTCTTCTAGTAAGAGTGCTACTCAGCTGTCCTCACTTGCCTGCAAGTGTACAGCTGGGTGTGTCTGTGTTATCCAATTCAACTTCTGCTTTTGTACTCCCTGTTCTGAAAGTTCTAATTTTGTCTGTTTTTTCCACCTTGTGACTTTTTCTCCTAGCTCTGCCCACTTCACATTTTTATCTTTAGTCAAACTCGCATGTGGTAATTGATTAGATTTATAAAGTGCTAGGAATTCCTGGGACAATGAACAGCTTACTACACTGTTTCCGTCTGTGTCCCAGTACAGATTTTGTAACACTAATCTATTAGCATGGTTTCTAAACAGTTCTTGCTCATATTCTTTATCAGTTCCTGGTTTGCTACAGTAATATAGAGTGCAATGCAACAAATGCTGTTTATCAGTGTCAAGGGAGGGGGATTTACTGATGGCTACGTTCATCAGTTCTTTGGTTACTGCCCCTGGACCAGTTGTAACCAAGTCCTGGCTGTACCAATAAAATGTTTCACCCTCCGGTCGCACTACAAAAGTATCCATTTGTCGCTGTGTTTCCATACCCTGCATAGTTGGAACTACTGCTATGCCATATATCTACATTAGGTCTCTGCCCAAAAGATTTACTGGGCATTTTGCAGAAACAACAATTTTGCTTTTCTGGGTCATCCCTGAAACACAGGGTCAGTTATTGCTATATTGTGGGAGAGTGGCTCCCGATACAGCTGTTCATTAGCTGCTTTCACTAATATGTAATCAAGTGATTCTGAATTTTCTGGTAGTTTGGAAGGATGTATCAGGGTCCGTGAAGCCCCTGAGTCACACAGGAATTTAACTTTCCTCCCCTCTACCAGAAGTGTAACTTCCGGTTTTGTGTCTGCTAAGTAGAGCTCTAGGCTCAATAATGCCAAGTCTAAAATTTAATTTTCTTCATTATCTGTGATTTCATGCACAACATTCTTTACTCCTTTTATCACATTTGCACTTGTCTTTTCTTGATTATTCCTTTCCAGTGATTCTTGACTATCATATAGTCAGTCCTCTTCCTCCTTGTCTTCTGTGGTTACCTTTTTATTTTGCCTGCAATCCCTTGCTAAATGTCCCTTTTTCCCGCATTTAAAACATTCACCCCTTTTCTTTCTCTCTTTCAAGTCCTCTGATCGTTTATCAGATTGTTTGTTTCCCTGGGCATTTTTCTTGCCCTTCTTCCCGGTCTGTAATACAAAGACTTTTGATCCGTCTTCTACTGCAAATACTTGAGTTTTCTTTTTCTTTTTGCTGTTAAAATGCCTTTTGGCATGTCTTGCATATTTGAGTAATGACTGTAATCTACTTGTACGATGATCTACCATGTGCTTTGTAATAAAGCTGCTAATGGGTGCAATACTGCCTTTCAAAAATGCATTCTTTAGCTGCTGCTCATATGGGGAATCATGTGTTTGGTCTTTAGGTACCTGCATTCCACAATGGTTATTAAAACACTCTAATAATCTGGCATAATATCTATCAACAGTTTCACCTTCTTGTTGTATGCATTGATTAATGCAAGTCCAGTCAGCCCTAGGCTTCCATTTCTCAGAGATTCGGTCTGTCAGACCTTTCACTCTGTTATCCAGTTCTGCGTTACTATGTGGGAGTGGCCTATGTTCTGCTTCACGGGGATTCCAGTTGCCACTGATCATGTGCCAATCTGGACCTACGAATTGTCTGACTACTTTTTTTTACTTCCTCTCCATTTAAATGGTAACTTAACCTCATGCCCTGTAAGTCTTCTAAGAATTTTCTAAAATTAACTTTCAGATGGGGAATTCCCTCTGTGGTTTTCCGGATGTCTTCCAGTGTCCACGGTCTATATGCTAGAAGAGTTGGGTCCTGTCCTGCCTGAGGATTTGGTACTTCTATGAGTGGACATATCTCTTCTTCACTCATAGCTTGTGAATTTTTATTTATTTCATACAATTCAATATCCCCTCTTAAGTTGCGTGTTCAAGACCTAGTCTCGATAGGATCTCTGACAAACGGTTTTGGTTTTGCAGGAACAGCTGGATATAGTGGAGGTGGATCAGCTTATCCACTCGCTTCATATTCTGGTAAGGGAAGAGGAGGGGCTGTTGCTATTACCAAGTCATTGTCTTCTTTATCTAAAAACATTGCCTTTGAATTTTTGTTCTTTTGTTCCCTGCGATTTGCTTCCTCAAGCCACCTGTGTGCCTGAGGTACTCCTAATTGACGTTGCTTTTTTATCTGACCTTTTGCATCCGTTTTACATTGTTTGACAAGTTTGATAAGTGAAGGTTTATGTAAATTCCCATCAAATTTGTATTTATTAACCCATTTTGTATAGTATCTAACATTATCGGCACGCTGTAATTGCATATATTTCGCGTCTTCGGTTAAGGGTGGATCTTGGGAACTTTTTGTGCACTTATTTCCCATGTTGTCTTAGCTAAGTTAGAAATTGTTACGTAACCCTTATCACGTGGTACCACGATTTACACTTCTTCACAGTTTATCTAGAATAACTGTCTACCTATTCTGTTTCTCTGATCTGTGACAAGACAGCAATCTTTTTTGTCCCTGATCTGCACTTTACAGATCTCCCTGACAAAAACAAAATACTGTAACAAGTCCCTGATCTAAAACAGAAAAAAGGTAAATTCCTCCTTACCTGAGCCTCCGTGATTGATCTCACCGGAACTGTTGACTCGTCCTCCAATCACAGATCAGAAACAGTGGCTGGCCTCTCTTGAACGACAATTCAGTCGGAGGTCTTTTCAAAGCAGAAGAACCAATGTGGCTTCTTCCCCATACGGTTTCATTCCACCGGGCCCATCTGACCTGAGCGACAGCGAGAGATATTTCCGGTCCGAAGGGACCAATCTGTCAAAGGAAAAATATACTTTAAAAATGATCATTACATGGTAGGTTCAGGTTAAGGCACTTTAATCTTGCAGTAAGGAGACAAAAACGTGCTAATACATTGTTTGTCTAACTAAAATCAGGAATAGAATTCATCTTTATATACTTTCTAACAAGACAGTGCCTACCAAGCTGACGTAGCAGATCACAAGTTTTAACATCATCATTACATAGTAGTTGTTTATCCATAATTTTCTGCTTGCACTATCAATTTTATGAAAAACTTCCTAAGAAAAACAACGTGGCCTTGGTGACCACCGGTTAGATACAGTTTCCCCCTATGTTTTGTTTCTATTCAAGGTACTACATCTAATTTGAGCACAAAGCAAGTACAAATTCTTCAAGCAGTCCTTTGTCTTGCGTATCTCTTATTCTTCCGCAGCTGTGCATGTTCTCATAACACAAACAGAGCTGATTCAAAGTCATACCATTATAAAATATAGCATTGTTTCATTTTATTATTTCCTGACCTAGCAGATAATCACCTGCTTCTCAGTACATTTCCAAAAGGCATAAACTTGAATTTTGCTGTGCTAGCAATTACTAGGTCAGGGGGGCATCTTGCAGTTTTAAGAAAGCATACTGCAGTTTCAAAAAGCATCTTATAATTTCACACAAAATTAAGCTGCATATAAAATAAAGTAAAAACGTGTTAATTCTTTTAGCTTCTAATAAGCATTAGACATATACATAAATGCATATTTCTCTGACATGAGTACTACCCAATCTGTACCGTCTCCTTCTCCAGTCTGACCTTTAGTTTCAGAGCAGTTGGATTCAAGGATCCTAGAGCCGTCCACATTGGATCTGAAGATCATGGTATCTTGTACTTTGTTGGTATCTGAGTGGACCAGCTCTGAGCACATCAGAGCTGGATAATGCTCAGAGCCATACCATTAGTGCTGGATCTGGGATGTTGGAGTCAACTCCAAAGTTGTTTGAGCCATCTCTGCCTCCCGGAGCCTTGGCGATGGACAGCTTGGCCCTGACTCCTTCCTTAAGTGATTTGCCTTCAGGTCAGAAGGAGCCAACAGTCCGGAAGCATGATTTCTCAGAGCAGTCAGCTTCTTTCTCTCTGAGACATTCTGCCTTTGAGGTAGTAGAGAGAGAGCTTTCTCTGCTCTTAGGGAAAGGACATTTCCACCCTCCTCGGCTCCTATTTCCCAGACCCAGTTGCCTTTGCCTCTTGAGCCTCAACTTCTTGCACCACATAGACACCCAGCCCAGAAAAGTTACCAGCGTACCCAGCAAGGTATATTAGCATCTTCCGATACTTCTCCGGAGCATCCCAATGAAGAATTCCTTAGGAAGAGGAGGTGCCAGAGGAGGCACTTAGACTCCCCCCAAGAGTCTGTCACAGAGGATACCGACTTCGATGAGAGGAAGGGTCTCCAAGATCATCACCTGATGGTGTCTCCTTTGGAGACATTCTAGAAATTCTCAAGCAAAGAGGTGGCTAGTCTACTGACAACCCTTCCCAAGAGGAGTTGGTTATTCCTGAAGGCTTTTGGAGCTGGCCTGTCCTACCTCTTGGGTGACTCCACCTGCCAGTGAGCTCATTGATTTGATCTCTCGCAGGCATGGAAGAAGTCTGATTCCGTTGAGCCAATCCCTAAGAGACCAGACAGAATCCTGACACTACCTAAGGACAGGGAATTCTGGAGCAAGGGAGTACCAGTTGATCCCATTGGTCATAGGTGTGGCCACCAAAAAGGAACCTACAGAACAAAGTTGTTGTATTCATCTGTCTAGCAGGGAGTTTAGGGCACTGGACAGATTTGGAAAGTATGTTTAGTCTTCAGCAACTTTTGCACTTCACTCACTGAATTATTTGGTACACTTGATTATACTTGACAGGGATTTGACTAAAGAACTTGCCAAATCCCTCTCTGGGACTATTACTTCTGAGGCAGAGAGCTTGATTGTCTCACAGTCGTTTACAATCTGTTCCAGACTTGTCTATGAGGCTTAACTCCCATGCAGTTGAAGGTACCTCAGGGGCGGCAGGTTCAGGCATTTCCATTAGGAGGTGTCCCTGGATGCACCTGTGTAATTTCATGGAGCCTTGCAAGTCATCCTTTGTCAGTGCTACCACTGATGGAAGTTCTTTATTGGGCCCCAAAGTTAAAGACAGACTATCCTGGTGTGAGCAGGAAGGTAAAACCCTGCATGCTGTAGGCATACATTTTTCAACTTCTCAAAGAACCTTTTCTAGGAATCAGCTAGGCAGTTGAAAAGTGTGGTTCAGAAAGTTTCAGGGTCCCTTCCAAGATCCACATGGAGAAGGTTCCCCCAGGGGCAGAGGGAAGTCTAATGAAGACGCTGCCTACGCAGCAGAGAATATCCGTAAAACCAAGGATCCAGGGATACCTTCATTGACACATCCTAATAGTGCTCCTGAAAGGAGGTCCAATTCTCCACCTCTGGAGGCTGTTGGGGGTCATTTAACCCTACACCAGAGAGCCTGGTTAGAGATTACAGAAGATTCATGGGTGCAGTGAATTATTTCCAGAATTTATGTGATACCCTTTTCCCTACCTTCCCCCTTAATGGCAAACAAAAGCCCCAGTGAAAGGACAATTGGATGTGCTCGATAGAGCTTCAGGATGCAGATTATCATATCAAAATGAACAGCACTCCAGTTGATATGTAGGCTTCCGGCTGGGAGCCAGACATTATGAATTCAGACATCTGCCCTTTGGTCTCACCACAGCCACCAGAGTATTCACCAAGTGTATGGCAGTAGTAGTAGCTCATTTGAGGCTACAGGGATTCTGGGTGTTTTCATATTTGGATGACTGGCTCATAACCACTCTGACTAGGCATCATCTGATCAAAGCATACTATGTACTCCAGTTATGCTCTCATCTAGGAATTACAATCAATCACAAGAAATCTTGAACCAACTCTAACATTGGAGTCCTGTTTAATATGGCATCCATGACCGCTTCTCTTCCTGTGTCAAGGATTCAGACCATTCGTTTCCAAGTCAAAAAGATCATTCAAAGTTCTTCTCTTTCAGCTTGACTGATCCTTCAAGCATGGGCGTCCATGTCTACTGCAATAGTTCTAGTTCCACTACCAAGGTATCACATGAGAATTCTTCAGTGGACCCTAGCGACTCAATGGTCCATTCTTCAACCTTTATCCAAGCAAATCAAGATAAGTTAGACTTGCAAGAATTACATCCTATGGTGGATATACTCCGATCAGATAATGCAAGGTCACTCCTTTATTCCCCTTCAATTCAGGGCCATAGTTACCATGGATGCTTCCCAGATAGGGTGGGGGGGGGGCATTTCTTGGGAAGAACGGTTCAAGGCACATGGTCTCCTAAAGAGGCCAACATGCATGTAAATGTCCTGGAGATGAGAGCTGTCCTCCTAGTGTTGCAGGGTTTATTAGATTCTCTTCCCCTCCAGAACTATTGCAATTCAGACTTGACAGTATGTCAGTGGTCTGGTACATCAACAAACAAGGAAGAACCAAATCTTACCCCTTGTGTTGAGAAGCTATGAGAGTGTGGCAATGGGTGATTTCATCCACTTGGTTTCTGATAGCAATGCACATCTCAGGGAAATCCAAAGTGATAGCAGACAAGTTAAGGAGATCCATTCCAATGCCTCACAAGTGGTCACTTAACATGAAAGTTGCAGAAAAGATTTGCCATTTATGGGGCAGCCTTGCTTCATCCCTAAACAACAGATTCAGAAGGCTCTTTGCCCTGATACCCCCACCTGGGGAATCACCGAAAGATGCTCTTCTCCATGACTGACTCCCCATTCTCCTCTACGCTTACTCCCCAGTACCTCTTATCCCCAAATTTCTTCAGAAAGCATCTCTGTTGAAGCAAACTGTTAGCATTATTGCACCTTATTGGTTTTTTCAGATTTGGTTTCCCTTCCTTTGGCCTCATCAGCATCGCCCGCCATGGATTCTTGACCCAATTCCAGATCTTCTGTCTCACCCGACAAACATGTTCATACCTCTGAAACTGGAAACATCAAAAAATCTGGACAAAGGTCTATGAAAAGTAGGTACAACTGGCCAAAAGTCTGAGCACTGATTAACATAAAATTTGCATACATAATTATGTAACCCCATCTACCCCAATGGGACCGTGATATACCAACATTCAAATGCAAATTGAAGAACAAGGTATTAAACCATATCTCTCAACCTCTTACACAAGAAATCTGAACAAAGCCATAAATAATGGGGGGGGGGGGGGCAAAAGCCCAGGCATAGGGACAATTTTTAAATATTGCTCTTACAAACTTAAAAAGTTGCTAGAATAGCGGGATTTGTTTGCATGAATTTTCTGAAGAGTATGAAGTCTGAAACTCAAATGTCTATCATCATTTTCTGACTTTAATCTGTAATGACTTAATGATTTGCCAGAAAACCTCAATTTTATAAAAAACGGTCTAAAAATATGAGGCAAAAATTTGGACATTCTGCAAAAATCTGTACAGTTGAGAATCTGTGCAATAAAAGGTCCTCGTCAACAAAAGGAACAGTTAAAAAGTTTGTATCAATCACATAAGTATTATTGATGTCATATGCAGTTCACTTTATGCTATACAGCAGTAAATAAATCAGTCTAAACAAAGGACAATAGCCACTAGAGGCACAGTACATTTCATAGCTGCAGTCTAAGCAAGACCACAAGTCACTGTGAGCCAGTGAAGCAACATCCCACGCACACTGTAATGTAAAACACTGACGGGTCTATATTAGGAAGTCAAATGTTGAAAAGAGCGGACGCTATTACATCGACTCCTGATGACCGAAACCACACAATGTTGAACATACGGAACAGCGATCCCCCCCCCCCCCAGGGAAAATATCGCTGCTCAAAAAAACCATCCACAAATCGCCTCACCCCCCCCCCCCCCCACACACACACACACACACTTAAATATAGCAACTCTTGAGATCACACCACAGTGGAGGAAATGGCAAAGTCCCGGGAATGGCTAAGCGATTTTTTTTTCCCTGGGGGGGGAAAAATCACCTTTCCAGCCATTCAACATTTTGTGGTTTCGGTTATTAGGGGGTCAATGTAAGTGCGTTCGCTCTTTTCAATGTTCGACTTCCTAATATAGATCCACAGTGACACCAAAAATTGCTCTGGTATAGATTATTGGTTGCCACAGTGAAAATTTACCAAAATAAATTAGACTAAGTGTTTCACTATTTGAACTTCTTATTTCATACAGTAAAAAAGACTGCGGTGGTGGTGCTGTGGTAGCGTTGTCGCCTCACAGTAAGACGTTTCGTTTTTTTCTCAGCTAGAGCGTCTTCTGTGTGGAGACATGCGTGAATGGGCGTACCTTCATTGAAGGTTTCGTGTCAGGGCCGGCAACTCTGCACGTAAAAATCTACTGCCAATCATTAGCGGACCAGAGTTCTGCTGTGGCGACCCCAAACTGGGAAAAGCGGAAAGACACAACAACAACAAAAATTTCATACAATAAAAAGGTCAATAAATCTAGTCTGGTAGGCAGTAGTAATTGTTGTCTAAACAAAGATTTACAGTCAGGAAAGACGGAAGATGAGAAAGTACTTAGACATCAGAAGGATAAGCCACAACTCTGAACTGAGATACCAGACGACTAGAGGCTTCTGAGCTTCCCAAAAAACATAAGTTGCCTTTTTTTTTTGCTTGATTATACTATTTACTGCACTTTTTATTGTCTTGCCCCTACTTTAATACTGTATTTTAATACTGTGTACTAAACTGCACTGTTCTACTGCAACTGACTGCCTTACTGTGCCTGTTAAATCGTATTTTGTTGCTGTTTTCACTGTTTGCAAAGCTGTTTTTGCTGTTTTTGACTGTTAAGTATTTGCTAGTACCTTTCACTGTCTGCAAAGCAATCTGTTTTGCTTGTTCTGTTTTCCTGCCAAGCAGTGTTTAAATAATGGATTTGTTTGCTGTTTAAAACATTGTTTAGAGTCTCCTTGCTGTTTTTCAGTTGTTTAAAACATTTTTAGTGTCTTACTGTTATTTTCTGCTGTGCTAAAAATGTCTCTACTGTTTCCCATCTAAATTAGCGTAGCTAGTAGCTGTAGTGTAGTCCAGATGCATGTTTGTTGCATCTGTGTCTGTTTGTAGTGGCTGTTTGTTCTGAGCATATTTTCCAAGCCATCTTTGATTGTAAAGGGTCCTTCTGCACTCTAGTGAGAGAAGTGTGCTGATTGGAACTTGTCTGGTGAATGATGGTTGGTCTAGGGCTTAGAGTAAGCACCTTCATTGGTCCTTTTGAACATTTTAAAGTTTTTTTTTTTAAGTTTTTAGCTTCTGGTATTTAAGCCCCACGTTCCAGTTAGTTTCTGCTTGTTTGTGCATCTTGCAGCACTGCCGCTCAACTGTATGCCATAGCTGGACAAATAACTTTGACAGTATTTCCCTTAGATACAGCTGTAGAACATTAGTGTAGTCCTCATCCTTGGTACTTTTCTGATCTTAGAAGTATTGCTAGTGAGCTGTGATCTATTAAACCACCAGCAAAAAACAAACAGAAAAACCCCGGCAGAAATATCCATCTACTGAGTACCTCCTTAATCAGTCCTGAAAAGCCCACCGTTTGTAATAACAGTTCTTCAACCAAGCATTATGGACAGTTGGACTACCTTTGTTTCTCCTGCCAGCTTTGTTGACTTGGGTCTCCTGAGGTAGTGTAGCAGTTGCCTCTTGTACACTGACAACACTCTACTAATAACTCAGTCTAATAGAGAGTGTGAGAGATGTATTTACACCAAAAATCTTGAATGCCTGCTCTATCGCACTTGAAACAGTAACACTGAAGAGGTTGTCAGCCCACCCACCACTACTCATGCACATAGTGCAAATACTCATACACATAGTAGGCTTCAAACATAAACATCAACATATGTGGAGGTTCTTTCAAAAAATTACTAAAACAGCAGAGACCTCTAAAACACAAGACTGCTACATCTTACATGGTTCCCACAACACTCAGTGACACAGAAACACGAGTGTCTCATCTACCAAGCCTGGCATAACACTCAAAAAACAAATTTTTTTGTCATTGAAGACAGTCAGCTGCCTGTCCGGTGCCAGGATTCATCAGATCACTCATGCACTCAGATCTCTCAGCAAGAACCATTATGACTCTGTCATAGTTCATGTTGGAGTGGACGAACCGGGCCATACCTCACGGGATTAATGAAGAGAGACATGATTGAGCATGTGTCCCAGGCAGGTATGTCTCTAGCCTTGAGCAGCATACTACCCTCACCTAGAATGATGCCACATTATAAACAAAAATAATTGATTTCAATAATTGGCTTAGTTTTTGGTGTCATTCAAAGTGGATCCAGTTTCTGTCAGCCTGGGAGGTCATGGTCAACAAATCTCCCTGCTCTGCTAGAGACTGTTTGCACCTGGCACCACTAGGCGTTCAGCTGCTGGCAAAGCCTCTGGACTCCCCCATAGTGCCTTTTTTAGACAAGGTCTTGAAAACAAACTTACTGACATGAAATTTGCCAGTCATAACAAAATAAGTGTAATGCTGCTAAATGCTAGGAGCTTAAACCAAAACCTGCACACCCTGGAAGCACTTATATCACTGAAGATGTAGATGTTTGTACAGTCACAGAAACCTGGTTCAAAGCCTCAGAGAGTACCCCAGCTTTGCAAGGCTGCAATGCCTTCCACACCTTCAGACTGCAAAATGAACGTGTGAGAACCAAAGGAGGTGATGTTTTTCTGTATTAGATAAATTCACGTCCTGTCTAGTTAGACTGGACAACTCCATGAAGTTACTGCAAGTTCAGATTACTGTGGGTAAGACCCCCATTCAAGTCATAGCCAGTTATAGATCCCATTCTATGGGTCATGATACACACAAAGCCTTCTTGACCAAACTGGAGTCAATCCAAATATTCCCGACCACTCTGGTTATGGGGGATTTCAATTATCCCACTGTCAACTGGGAAAACCTACTCTATCCCTAACTCATTAGGCCAAAAGTATCTTGACTTTGTTAATTCTAAACGCCCTGGAACAAGTTGCTCAAACCCAGACACGAGGAACAGATATACTAGATCTGGTCCTCACTAACGAGACAACTGCAACTGTTGGACTCTCATTAGTTAAATCTGACCACAAATCAGTCACCTTCAAGCTGGCACTAACACCAGAACTCACAAAGGGCAAAGTCAGACTAAAAAATGTAACCAATGCAAACCGTACCTTCCTAGGTGAAGGTATAAATGGATTCCAAGCCCAACCCCCAGCTGGAAGTGGTAACTACACTAAAGCTTACACTAAAGCCTTGTACAATCACTTTCATAAGTGTATAGACTCAACTGTTGCAGAGAGAATCAAAGCCAGAGCCACAAGTTGAAACAAGCTGCCATGGTCGACTTCCAGCATCAACAAACTTTACAACAAACTCAAAAAG
This sequence comes from Protopterus annectens, assembly GCF_019279795.1. Taxonomy (NCBI): domain Eukaryota; kingdom Metazoa; phylum Chordata; order Ceratodontiformes; family Protopteridae; genus Protopterus; species Protopterus annectens. Next base: position 1,146,489,776 of record NC_056741.1, on the reverse strand, counting down.
TTGCTGTCCAAGAAAAATGGAAGGCCCTAACAATGGAAAAACACCCCCTTCAGCCTCAACAGGCAAATAAGGCATGTCAAATCCTGTAAGGGCATCTTTGAGAAAAACTTAGGAATCACAACCAAGGATAACCATAAGGCCTTTTGCAGCTATGTATGTAGCCTAAAAGGTAGGACCCAAACATGTACAGAACTTATGACTAATGGTATCACACACACTGACCCCGCAGAGATAGCAAACCTGCTAGTGGACAGATGTGGTAAAAATTTCACTCCCTTATCCCTTCTAAACTTATCCCAAACCTTGCCCCCAACTACCCTCCTCACCCTACATAGCTGAAGAGCAGATCATTAAAGCCTTGTCCAAGGCAAAAAACACAGCCTCTTTGGGATCAGACAGCATCCCAGGCCATCTTCTAAAACTAAAACATGAACTAGCATCACCATTAAGTACCCTATTCAATCATAGCCTAACCACAGACCTTGTTCCTGCGGAATGGAGAACAGCAAGAGTTATTCCCTTCCACAAAGGTGACCTAGCAGCAGATCCGGGGAATTATAGACCCATAAGTCTGACCAGCCTCATCTGTAAGGCCATGGAACATATCATTTTGGACCTCATGAGTAAAGATATAGGCAACCTCCAAACCCTGGATCCAACCCAATTCGGCTCCATCAAGGGCAGATCTTGCCTGTTAAATCTGATGGATTTCTTTGAAAATGTGACCAGGGCCATTGACGAGGGCAGATATGTGAACACAGTGTACCTCAACTTGGCAAAGGCTTTTGACACACTCCCAAACATGGGCATTACCAATAAACTTAGCAAACTGAATGTAAACCCCTTTGTTATAAGATGGGTTGCCAACTGGCTCATAACCCGGACAAACATTATCAAAGTGGGTGACTCTACATCAGCCAGCAGACATGTCACCAGTAAAGTTCCATAAGGGTCAGCGCTGGGCCCCCCTACTGTTTGGTATGTACGTCTCAGACTTTCAGGCCAAAACTAAGGGGTTGTGGCTGACCACGTTTGTGGATGACAGCAAACTAGGTGCAATTATTGAATCCCCAAATTATGACAGTATACTTTAGGAGGGTCTTACACAGACCAACAACTGATGTCTTAGTCACGATCTCAAACTGAATGCAAAGAAATGCATCATAATTCCCTTTGGTAAAAACAATGTCCCTTCATACTATCAAATCAGCAACAGTATAAGTGCCTACGAAGTGGTAAGGGATCTGGGATCACAAGCTGACTGCAACCTTAACTTTGACCACCATGTGTCTACTGTAGTAAGGAAGGCTTTCTATGTAGCACATTTGATTAGTAAAAGCATTGCCTCTAGAGAAAAGGATGTTATATCCCCTCTGTACTTTTCACTAATCAGGCCCATAATTGAGTATAATTCCCCTTTTGGCATGTACCGTACAAAGCACCTGCAGCAATTGGAGAGACCTTAGAGATTTCTAACAAAGAAGATCAAGGGTCTCCAGCACATGCCTTACACAGACCGACTAAAGTCCCTGTCACTGTAGTCTGTATCGTATATACTTGTTGGGAGAGACTTATGCCTGGCTTACAGAGCAATCTCAGACCCAAACCTAATACATTTGCTGCACATCCGTAAATCAAACAAGACTAGAGCTACCCATTCCAGGGACCTAACTATGGCCTGTGACTTGAATAGGACATGCTGGAGGGACAGATTTGTCTCCCAGCGACTGCCAATTCTTTGGAAAAGGCTACCAATTCATGTGAAACAGAGCAGCTCTATGACAATATTCAAAAGGAACCTGGATGAGTGATGGAGAACCTTAAATTCTTACTGGGGATAGAGCCCACATCCCTCCTGGACATGGGCAGTCTTTACTAAATAAATGCAATCCTGGGTATTGACTAGAGTATCTATGGTATTACATTGGGATGAAATGACTAAACTAGAAATGACATCTGAGGTCGATAGCCTAGTAAACTCCTATGAGCCTGTGAATCATAACAGATTTAGAAGCAGCAGCAGTAACTTCAGTTCCATTTTTGATACAGTTTAAAAAGACCTGGCTGAACAACAGAAACAGTGCTTTTGCACAAAAGCAAAACAATAGAAAAAACTTTCCTTACTTCAGTACCACAGAAAACAAAAGTACAATAGCTTGCTCAACACTCTAAAAAGTGCAAGTCCTGTTTACTCAACATGGGGTCCTTACACTCAAGTACCACATAAAGGAAAGTCAAGTTAAGTCAGTTAACTCTAGTCTACTCTTAAGCACCTCAAATCATACTTAAAACTTACTGAGAAAATAAAAATAATGGAACTCATTAAAAAGTCAGCCTTCCAATAATCTTGTACACTAGTAAATGTCATGAAACTTATTTGCAAGGGTTAAAGAATTTTGTGACAGCTTTTCACTGGCGTGACGTGCACGGTCGTAGTACTGATGAGTATAAGAGCAACAAAAAAGCTAAAAAAAATAATTGTGCATTCCCAAAAAAATTGACAGTAAATACCTTTTCTTTACAGAAGTTTACAAATTCAGGGAATGCAAGAATCCTTCTCAAACACAGACCAAAACAGCCAGTGTAGTAATGTGTGTCGGTATAAAACTAACCAGTAGTATCCAGAATCTGCCTGTACTTAAATTTTGTCACCTATTCAGTTATTCAGTAGCAAATTCCTCTCCTTGGCTATCATACCTCTCAACCTTTTAGTGCAAGAAATCTGGAGAAAGCCCAAAATGGGGAAACAAAGGTCCAAAAATAGGGACACATTTTAAATATTGCTTTTAGAAAATTAGAAAGTTGCTAACAACAAGATTTGTGTTAGCATGCCTGTTCTGAAAGATATGAAGACTGAAACCCAGATGCAGGTCATTCTTTGGTAACATCAACCCTTAATGATTATAAGGAACAAACTAAAAATGAGTAAAAAAACTGGACAGTTAAGAGATATGTATTAGTTTATTTTTAAAGTGAGGGGGGACTGGGACCACTTAGGTATGACAGAGAGGCTAAAGGGGAGCCTTTTAGCAATTTAGACAGGAGCAGCATAATTTAAATAAGGCAGAAAGGAAAAACAATGTATTTCCTTCAGTTAACTGTAAGTACTAGATGCATGACACATTTTTACAAAGAATAATTCTCAAATGTCCCTGATTTTGGCTCAGACGTTTAGTCTGCCACTCCTGAAACTGGCAACTTTGCAAGAAAAAGTTTTATATTACCATAAATAATGACGATGATCAGAGTTATAGTTAGAAGAACTCACACTCTCATATTCTATAAACTTAAGAAGGTTACATTACTAACAGTTTAAGAAGTATCCTGTCCCTGAGGTATTCAAGGAAGGGCCATAACAACAAAAAGGGAAAATCTGCACAAACCATTTGATCTAGTACACCTTTCAAAACTAGAGAAGTTACAAATAAATTTTCCCGCAAAAACTAAACAACAGAGAAAAAAACACAAACACTGAAGAACCAACAGATAATGGCTGTCTGTGACACGTGCACTAACACGCCCCTTTCCTGAAATCAGAGTGAAGAGATGGAGCAAGATGTCTCCTAACTTAACATATTATAGAGGTGGAAATACGAGGCTTACCTTACGGCAAACCTGACTGAGTAGAAGTCTTCCTTTATCAAGGAGTTGTTAGCCCTTCTATAGCACAGTTTTTGAATACTGTTCTAAATCAGCGCACCAGGAGCCCCGTTCTATCCAATTGTTGTGTGGTGCAGCACTTTGAGGCTCCCCTCCTTTTCCGTGCTGCATCTCTTCCCACTAAGGGCATGCCCTGTCCATCCATGACAGGCCAAGTCAGGACCTCTTTGGGCTAATGGGTGAACCTTACTAAAATGGTGTGCAGTAAATTTTTACACTGTTGAAAAAATTCATTGTATTGCTGTAAAGTTGTATAGTTGTTAAATCATGCTCTTATTGTAATGACGTATTATCTTAGCCCTCAACCTTTACCCCAGAAATAATCAGGAGCACGTTTTAAAACAATAATGTAATGTTAATTTGTGAAGTTGGCTAAGTAAGAGAATGCATTAACATCCGTTTATGAAGTAAAATAAATCTGTAACTCTAAATATCGTCATTATTATTTTTCAAGTGTAGTATACCACCTTTTCTCTCCAAATCACTGTTTTAGCACGGACTAGAGCAACATTTTGAGCCAAAGTCAGGGACAGTTGAGAGGTATGGATGTTTTGTGTTGTCTGTAGCTGGCCCACATCAGAAGTAGAAGCAACTGTTGAAAACTAGTGTCTCGGTGGATTTGGGGATATTTTACTGTTACCATCTGTGTCAGTATTTAATACATACAAACCCATCTTGTTTTTGGCTGATTAGTTTTAAGTATCTGTATGTTTGCCTTACCTTCCTTTGTCTCTGTTTGCATACACTGGCTGTGATGTGATGGCACCAGCCGTACTTTAAAATTGTAAATAAAATAAAAAAAGAAGTCTGGAATTGAGAGGGCCACTTGGGAATTTGTGACGCCCCATTATTTTGCCCTCAAAACCAGTAAGGTCTGAGGAATTTGATACAGTTGAGAAGTATGGACATGATACACCCAGACATTCTTGGCCTGAAGTTGACTGCATGGTTTCTCCACTTCTGTTGATAGCTAGACAGCCCAGGCTCTCCTTCTCTGATTCTTTTATTTTCCCACAAAGCTTCCACTAGATACATTTATAGAAGTAAATGAAAAAGACACAACATAAAGACCTTGACCTTTTTCAGCACTGGTTCTTAAAGTTGTTGAATTTTTAGATGCAATTTTTAATGAAGGTGCTAGCTCCTCTATGGTTAAAGTGCAATTAGCTGACATTTCCAATTTTCAAATAGGAGTAAATAATTTGTCTTTGGCCACTTCCAAACTTTGTAAAGCCTTTCTGAGAGGAACCTTCTTCTTAGACCTCCATTATAGGATCCCACTCCCCATGGGACTTAAATATTCTTTTACAATCGTTGACCCAACCTCCTTTTGAACCAGCAGCTAAGTGTGATCTAAAAATTTTGACCTGGAAAATTGTCTTTTTGTTGGACATTACCTCTGCTAGAAGAGTTTCAGAACTACAGGCCCTGTCTTCCAAGCCTCCTTATTTGATTTTTCATAAAGATAGGGTATCCTTATGAACCATCCCCTCCTTTCTTCCTAAGGTGGTGTTAAGAATCCAACAATCAGATAATGTCCTTTTCATTCTTCCTTACCTGTGGGCCTTGTATCCGTTCCACAGATCCTGCTCAGCTGCATTTTTTGGACTTTGGATCCCAATCTCGAGCTCCTCCCTCTTCCCGTAATGCACCACACTGCCCTATCTCCTCAGATCTAGTTTGTCTCCAGAGGTGGTAAGACGGAAGATTCCAAAATCTTGAGCTGGAAGGACTTTAGTTTTTTCTATATGTTCTCTTCCCAGTTTATTCAGTTTATTCCTCCCTCTTAAATTCATTAACTGTGTTTTTTTTTTTTCATTTTTTGTTGGAGTGTCCAGCCTGATTGTTTTTTTCTTCAGTTGTCTCTTTGGTGTGGGGAAGCCTTCTGATTCTCGGTGGGAATTTCTCCGTCCCTTTCCGACGAAAAAGGCAATTTGTTTCTTGTCCCTGTGGTTGTCTTCTGGTCCAGTATTTCAGTCCTTTTTCCTGCCTTGCTTTCTGTGGCTCTAGGACAGTGGCTTGCTCAGGCCGTGCAGCAAAGTATTCCAGTGTGTAAATGGGTGTGCAGAAGTCCTGTCATCTCCGTTTGATCCCTTGATGAGAGGCTTTGCTGAAGCATATGATAGTTACTTTCTTTGGAGTTGTGTTATGCATGTGTTTTTTGGTCTGTTAATCATACATTTTGTGGTATTCTAGCACATCCCTCAATAATAACATACTTTGAGTTTCTGTCTTAAAGTCTTTCTGAAGATGTGTCTTAAACTCTGTTGCTCCTGCAGCTTTCTAATTTTATAACTGTCTAGTCTTAGAAGAGCAAGATTTAAAGTTATGTCCCTTCTTTCCCCTGGATTTCTTGCACTGAGATGTTGACAGGTATGATAGGCAACTGCAAAGTAGTTGCACTTGTCTGACAGTCTGCTATCCGGTCTTGCTGATGGTCGGCGTGGTCTCTTTGAAGATTTCCTACTGCTCCTGCTTGTTTAATTTTTCAGATTTCTGTGGGGCAAAATCTTTGGATGGTCGAGACCATACCTCCCAGCTGTTTGGATTTATACAGAATATCCAGATTTTTGCCTCATATGTTTAGTCTGTTATTTTCTTTTAAAGTGAAATAACAGAGCAGGCAAAGGATTGGAATCACCCCACAGGATTTTCAGATACCACCTCCCTCAGATCTGAAGTTGCAGTACTACCTTCAGATCCCAAGTTTTCCTCTGGTCTGAAAGGTAGGTCTGATAAAATAGCTCGACTTCTTATCTCCCTCATCAGATCCTAAGTCTCTGGATCCGACTGGAGCTCTTCTCACCAGATATAAACCTCTAGCTGTCTCCTCAGATCAGAAGCCTTGCCTCTCGCATTTGGTTCTGGAGCTGCTGAGTAAATGGTGCTCTCTTCGGATCATATGTGTGGCAAGTTGCCCAGAATCAGCCGAGCTGTTCTGGATCCATTAGCTTCAGCTCTGGATCTCTCTTTGACAAATGTTTCTCCCCTCTTATCAGAGGTTCTCAAATCTGACGTGTCAGATCGCACAGAAAGAGCTGGCCTGTCTTCAGAACTGATACCTTTGGATCTGGAGCTATTGTCCGAGCTTAGATGCATTCGGATCCGAGACATCCCTCAGTTCCAATGATTTAATTTGTTTTACAGTTGGCTTAGAGGATTAAGGAGGAAATAATGACAGATTTTTTTTCAATTTCAGACTTCATAACCTTCAGAGAATTTATGTAAAGGCAAAACCTGTTGTTTTATTTACTTTCTAAGTTTGTAGAGCAATACTTAACAATTGTCCCTCTTTTGCCCCCCCCCCCACCTCCAACACCTTCGCATCCAAAACTACCAGTCTAGTGTGGATTCCTTCCAGAATGTGTCAGACAGCAGACATACATCTATTCCTTTTGATTAGCAAGTCTGTATTCTGTGTTTTTATGGTATTACTGCAGTTAGTGTTGACAAGTAGTTCAGCTTCTGTCTTCGCTCTTTCTACACCACAGTACAGTGTATAGTTTCTACAGTACGGAACTCAACTAGGTAAAGCAGAACCTTTAACCCAAAGCTGAATCCTTTAACTGACACAGCGGATTTGAAGCAAACTAGGCCTATATCTCCCGTCAGACAACAAGAATTGTGCTGTGGTGCTTGCATTAAGTGCTCTATTTCTCTAGCTGGGGTACTTAGTTAATTAGGGGTTCTAATTTCACTATGGTCAACTGCTGTGTGATGTGTGCACTTAGAAGAGAGTAACTGTATCCTAGTACAAAATAAAATAAACTTTTCAATCCTGCCTTCCCTCCTTCAGATCCCATCTCTTAGGATGTCAAACTAAACCCTAGGATCCAACGACTAACAACTGGCCCTGAGAGAGCCGAGATATTCCCAGATCTGGTACCTTAGGATCCTTAACTAGTGAGAGGTTGCATATTTCTTTAGATCCGAATCATCCCTAGGGCCCGAGTTCACCTATGTTTGACAGCCTTTAGCTTTTCTCCTAGACTACCATTATGTAAACCTGTATGCATGCTCTTTAGTACAAAAAATGGCTTCCTTTTTCTTCTTTTTCCCCTTAAGAAAGCAATGCCTTGAACCGATAAGGCAAGTCCTTTAATATCGACTTCCTGGCACTGCCTAGATGGATTTGACATATTTCCTCATTTCGATTTCTTTTTATTACTTCATGGAGATCTGTTCTGTCTAGCTCTTTCATAGCTCCGCAAAGTTGTTCCGTGAGACTGATACCCTTTCCCAGCTCTGGGCATAGATTTATCTGGGTCACTTACATATGATCTGTATTACCATCCCTTATACAGGTTCTTTTGATTCACCCTAATTAAGGCAAACTTTATGACACAAGGAAAAAGATCCTCCCTTCCTAGTGGACTACTCTGTCCTTTTCTCCAGTGACCAGAACATGTTTCACACTAAAGTCACCGTTCTCTCCAGGATAAATTCCCCAAGGGGCTCTTCCCCTCGGAGTGCAATGACTATGAAAGTAGGTTCCCACTCCTCCATTGTGATTCTCAGAAGAAAAGAAGGATCCCTCAGATTTCTTTTCTCAACACTGTCACCTTTCATTGTCCTCCTTTGTGGCGTGACAGTCCTGCTGCATAGATTCAGATTACCATCCCCTACTCTCACCACGACCCCAGGGTATTTACCTAATACTGGGTGGTCGTGGCAACTCGCATGAGACTAGCAGTATTCCAACCTTTCCTTTATACAAATCGCTGGCTTCTCACTGCCCCAACCAGATATCAATTTCCTCAAATCATGTTTTACTTTTGTGTACACCCTCCAAATCCCTGGACATTACTGAAAATATAGCCAAATTAAATCGGATTCCTTACAGAATCCAGAATTTTCATAGGAACACAGTGGAATTCTACGACTCATGTTCATCCTCACTTTGAGGAACCAGGGATAGGATTTACTGTTTTCGCATGTTGCTTGCAGCGAAAATGCTGTTAACCTTTCCATTTTCTCTAGCTGTTTTAGCTACAATTTTTCATACAAATCCTTTAATAGACTTGACTGTACAACTGTCTTTCTTTACCAGTCTCTACCGTCTCTTGTAAAATGCACCCGAATTTGCAAACCTTGTTTTCATTGCTGGACCCATTCATAGGACAATTTTTTTTCGAGCAAACCGATCTCTTCCTCCTCCTTTGCTACAGTATACATGGGCACTCTACTCCCCATCATTCTCTCTCTCTGTCTCTTTCTCTCTTATGGTTTTCATCTAAAACATCCTCCAGGGATTCTGAAGCAAAGTCTGGATCTCCTATCTCATCCAGTGGAGATTAAGTATCTCTTTTTCCATACCTTCTGGATAACTGCATGGTTTCTCCAATTCCGGTGGTAGTGCTATGGTTTAGCTTTGCTTCCCTTGTCCATGACATTATTTGGCTTCACAGAAGAATTCTACTAAGAAAAACTATAGAAGCAAATGGAAAACATTACCTATATGGGCCTCTAATCAAAACATTTGCCCTTTCTGAGCTACTATTTCTGCCATCCTTCCCTTTCTTGCCCCTTTTTTTCTTCACACGTCATTGTAAGCATTTACTTGGTTCTAATTGTCATTTTTAATGAGAGATCCAAACTTCAGTTTCGCTTCCATGTTATGTAGTACATATTTTCATTTGTAAGCAAGAGTGTTTTGTCTACTCGTAATCAATTTTTAGGCTACCTTTGCCCTGGTTCTTGGCTGTAAAAGAACAATAGAGCAGTCTAGCTACTACTTTGTCAAATAAAATGTACTATAGCTAATGAAGGATGGGATATCCTGCCTTTGCACATCAGCTAGACAAAAAAAAAAGTCGCATATCAACCGAGCAACAAGGACCGCCGAAGCTGAAACGCAAACAAACACCAGTCACAACCAAAGTGTCACATAGCTCACAACACCAGTGTGCCACCCAGCAACAGCCCCAAAGGCAAGACAACATACCTAACACTTTAGTCATAGATGACTCTATAGTCAGGCACACTGATGTCCCACTCACCAGGCTGAAAAACGAGAAAATTACCGTCAGCTGCCTGTCGGGTGCCAGGATCCGCCACATAACGCATTCACTCAGGTCACTCCACAACAAGTACAAATATGACTCTGTCATTGTCCATGTTGGAGTGAATGACTTGAGACATACCTCCCTGGACTACATGAAAAGAGACATGGAAGAGCTCTCGGATCATGTGGCCCAGGCAGGTATGACCCTAGCCCTGAGTAGCATCCTGCCTTCACCCAGAATGATCCCACAATATAAGGACAAAATGACTGACTTCAACAATTGGCTAAGCTTCTGGTGTCATTCAAAGGGGATCCAGTATCTGTCGGCCTGGGATGACATGATCGACGGACCACAATGTTTTGCCAGAGATGGGTCTGCACCTGTCGCCCCTGGGATTCCGGTTACTGGCTAAGGCTCTTGCCACCCCTATAGTGCCTTTTGTAGACAAAGTTCAAAGGACAAAACCACCACTGTAACAGGTACAAGCATGCAAAATCTGAAGGTAATGCTACTCAATGCTAGAAATCTAAACCTCAAAATGTACGCTCTTGAGGTACTCCTAAAAATGGAGAACATCGAAATCTGTGCAGTAACTGAGACCTGGTTCAAGGCTCCAGAGAGCACCCCTGCAGTACCAGGCTACAACTCTTACCACACTTTTTGGCCACCAAACCAGGATCGAAACACTAAAGGTGGAGGAGTGTCCATATTCACCAAGGATATTCACACCACCAGGCTAGTTGCCCAACACAATGCGTCTGAAATTCTCCATTTGCAACTAACACTAGGTAAGACTGCAATCCAAATTGTAGCTTGCTACAGATCCCCTAACCATGCCCTAAGATTCTCATTACACCTTTCTAAACATACTGGAAAATATTAAGATACAACCAAACACCCTAATAATGGGTAATTTCAACTACCCTGCCATTAACTGGGAAAACTACTCGTGTACCAACACCTTTGCCCAACGGTTCTTGGAATTCATAAATTCCAACGCCCTGGATCAGCTAATCCATAGTCCCACCAGGAGCTCCAATATCCTAGACCTGATAATTACCAACATGGGAAATCGATGCTCCACACCTGTGGTCACCCTCGTTGGTCAGGTCAGACCATAAGCTAATCACCCTTAACATCCACATCCCACCCCCACTACCCAGGAAGGAAACCTCCATAAAAAACTTCACCAAAGCCAACTTCATGTTACTCAAGTCAGATGTGACAAACTTCATGACACCCATACAGACGGGAAATTACAGTTGTGTACACTTACCATAAATGTGGATGTTCGAGTGTATTCACTGTTGCAGTCATTACATTTGGGTAATCTGTTGGCAGGTTGCCTTCAGTCAGCCTGAATATCAAAGTCTTGGGTCCTGCGTTGGTTGCTGTCTCCTCTGCCATGACGTTAGGTCATCAGGGGTATAAAACATGCAGCTGACACCATTTTCTTCAGTTTTTCTTGCCTCAGATGTCAGGTACCCCCCAAAAGGGGAGCAAAAAATATATATATATATATATGTGTGTGTGTGTGTGTGTGTGTGTGTGTGTGTGTGTGTATATATATATATATATATATATATATATATATATATATATATATATACATATATGTATGTATATATATATATATATATATATATATATATATATATATATATATATATATATGTATGTATAAATGCAGTTGTAACAACATAAACTTTACCTTCATCTAAAAGCAAATACACCACAAAGGCTGTAGAATATAGTGAAGGAAAGAGAAGTTCTAGAAAAAAGGGGGATGGCAGGTGGGTAACCCGGACTGCGACAGTGAATACACTCGAACAGCTACATTTATGGTAACTGTACACAACTGTACTATGTTCTTCATGTTTCACTGTTGAAGTCCTTACATTTGGATAGAATCCTACAACTATGGATGGGAGGCTGGAACTAAATAGCATTAGGAGTGGCTATAAGGCCCTGCAGAACTGCAGTGGCAAAGCCTGCCCTGGACTTAGAGAAGAGGGGCAAATGATAATGCTTTGTAAAAGTATGAACAGAGGTCCAAGTAGCAGCTTCTAGAATGTCTTTGGTTGGCACTCCTCTGTGAAAAGCTGCTGAGGTAGAAAAGCTGCTGAGGTAGATGCAACCCTGGTGGAATGTGACCTGATTCCTTTGGGTACTGGTTTACCATAATGCAAGTAGCAGAAACGAATGCAGTGGCTTATCCACTTTGAAATAGTCTGCTCTGAAATACCCTTCCCTTCTGATCCTGCAGCAAATGCCACCAATAGCTGCTCAGACTTTCTTAGAGATTTAGTCCTGTTTAAGTCGAATCTTAGTTGTCTGTGTACGTCCAAGGAATGCAGAATCCGCTTCCCCTTGTTCTGCGGATTTGGGTAAAAAGTTGGCAGATGAATAGTTTGGTTAAGAGCCACACTGGATACCACCTTAGGCATAAAGGAAGGATTGGTCCTGAGGGGCACACTGTCCAGGTAAAATGTAATAAAAGGCTCCACAGCCATGAGGGCCTGTAGTTCTGAAACCCTTCTTGCTGAAGTAATTGCCAGAAGGAAAGCTGTTTTCCAAGATAAAAAACTTTATATCCGCAGTAGCTGCTGGTTCAAATGGAGGCAGGGTGAGCTTTGCCAACACAAAATTGAGGTCCCATGCAGGAGTTTTTGATCTTCTGGGAGGCCTTAAATTTTTTGCCCCTCTAAGATACTGTTTTAGAAGAGTATGAGAAAAGATGGGAGGCTCTGTGTAGTAATGAGCCGAGATGACAGAGGCATGGATTTTTACTGATGAAAAAGATAGGCCCTTGTCAAGCATCTCAGTCAGGTATTGTAAAATCTGAGGAATATTTGGCTTTGCTGTGTCCATTCCTTGTGCTTGGCTCCAAGCACAGAATCTCTTCCATTTATCAGCATAAGATTTTCTAGTATTAGGCCTTCTGGCTTCCAAAATGACATCCATCACAGATTTACTGAGAGGAAGTGTTTGAATAATTACATGATCAGCCACGCTGCCAGGTTCAGAGTTTGGAGCTGATTGTGCAGAATTTGATTGCTCTTGTGTGACAGTGGGTGAGGTATTTGAGGCAAATACCAAGGAGGTAGTTGAGACATATTTCTTAGAATTGGGTACCAGTGCTGGCGAGGCCAGTCCGGGGCAATTAGGATCATTTTTGGTTTTTCTTGTCTGACCTTTAGTAAGACCTTGGGAAGAAGAGGCAGAGGAGGAAAGGCGTAGACTGATAGGTTTTTCCAACTGAAGGATAGGGAATCCACCTTCCATACTTGTCTGTGATAAGTCCTTGTGCAGAATTTGTCCAGTTGATAATTCTGGGGAGAGGCAAGTAGCTCTATGTCCGGACTCCCCCATTTCTCTGTTATCATGCTGAAGACGTGGATCCAGTTTCCACTCATGAGGGTCCATAAGATTTCTGCTTAAGTCGTCTGCCAGAGTATTTTGTTTTCCTGGCAGGAATTGAGCTTGAAGGTGTACTTGGTAAGTCAAGGCTGTGTCCCACAATGCCATGGCTAGTCTGCAGAGGGGGTAGGAATGTTTACCCCCCTGCTTGTTTATGTACCACATAACCGTGGTATTGTCCATCTTTATCAGTAGTTGTCCTGGATGAAGTAAGTCCTTGAAGGCTGTCAGGGCATTCTGAACAGCTAACATCTCTTTCTGGTTGATATGCAGATGCATTTGTTTTGGGCTCCATATGCCCTGAATGCATCTCCCTGCCAGGCGGGCCCCCCAAGCATAGTCTGATGTGTCTGTAGTTAGGGTTTGGGTGGCAGGGGGTAGAGTGAAAGACCGTCCCATGTTCTGGTCACATGCCTCTGCCCACCAAAGGAACTCCTGTTGTAGGCAGGGGTTGTAGGCAGGGGAAGAGAGGAATCATTGTTTCCAGACTGTGACAGTGTTGACTCCATAAACTTTTTAGATGCCACTGTAGTTTCCTCATATGCAGTCTTGCATATGGAATTAGTAGAATGCAGGATGCCATGAACCCCAAAGCCTGCAGAATTTGTCTTGCAGATAACTGGGTTTGTGTTGCCATCTGTTTGAAGTAAATGGTCAGTTGCCTTTGCTTGTCTGGTGTAAGGTAAGCAATCTGGGCATTTGTATTCAAGCTTGCACCCAGGAATGTAATCTTTTGAGAGGGTACCAGTTGTGATTTCTTTTTGTTTATTGTGTACCTGAGGCATGTTAGAAGCCTTTTTAGAAACATCAGATGTTGAAGAAGAATGTCCTTGTTTTCTGCTTGAGTGAGACAGTCGTCCAAGTAAGGATAAATTTGTATGCATTTTTGTCTACAAAATGCAATTACTGGTGCCAGGCACTTTGTAAAGACCCTGGGCGCAGTAGATAAGCCAAAGGGCAGTGCAGGGAATTGGTAATGCATGAAACCAGCCTTGAAGCGGAGGTATCTTCTGCACGATTCCTTTATTGGGATATGCAGGTATGTCTCTTAAGTCTAGAGTCACTAACCAAGCGTTCTTGCCCAGCATGGGCAGAAGCTGTTGCAAAGTCAGCATTTTGAATTTTGGGATGTCCAAGAATGTGTTCACGATCGATAAATCGAGTATTGGGCGCCAGGCATTGTCTTTTCTGGGTACCAGGAACAGTCTTGAATAAAACCCTTGCCCTTTTTCCTTTTCTGGTACTGGCTGAATAGTCCCCATATCCATGAGGGACGTAACTTGTTTCTGTGCGTCTGCCCATTGATTTTGTGGCAGATCTGACCAACCGTTTGGAATTGGCAAGGTATGGAAATGAAATCAGTATCCCTGGGATACTATGTTTAGTACCCACTTGTCCTGGGTTATTAACTGCCAATTTTGAGCATGAAGTGCTGATTTTCCCCCTAAGGGGGCTGCCAAAAGATAAGTGCTTGGTGATGGCAGAGGGAAATCATTGAGACTGTTTACTGTAGGGCTGTGCTTTGTTTCCTCCAGATTTGGAGGTAGATGCACCCCATTGCTTTGACATGTAAGAACCCTGTGATTGGTATCTAGAGGCTTTTGAGTGCCTGGATTTGCCCCATGAGGCTCTGTCGGACACAGGAAAGGACCAATTTTTTTGTAGGCCAGTGTCTACTGAATCTGGGTGGCTGCACTTGTAAGAAATCTTTTTCAGTTTGCATATATTTAGCTTTGTCTTCCATTTTTTTTAAAACCTCTTCTGCCTTATTACCAAACAGAGTATCATGCTGTAAAGGTGCATCCAACAATTTAGCTTTAACATGATCAGGCAGATTTTGCTCCTTGAGCCAATCATGCCTTCTAATCACAGATCCAGTAACTGCGGTCCTGCAAGAGGCCTCCAAGGAATCTAAACCACATTGCAAAGTATGCTTTCCAACCTGTTCTGCTGCATGCAATAAGTCCTGTAATTCTTTATTTTCCACACATTAGGAAATCAACATAATTTTCTGTTTCAATAATCCCATAACATGCTGTTGACATTTAAGCATATGAAAATGGCAGTTTAAGGCCCTATTTGCCAAGGTTGGAGACGTATAAACCTTTTTTTCCCATATATCCAGTGCCCTGGAATCTCTAAGAGAGGGGGAAGGATTCTTAGCTGTTGAGGCCTTTACACCTTTGGGACCCTGTGAGATAGTTTCAGGGTCAGCAGCAGGATTTTTGAATAAAAATTTGTGGGAGTCAGGAAACCTGTAATATCTGTCTGGCTTGCTAGGAGCTGGAGGTAGGGAATCAGGAGCCATGCTTGATTCCGAAAACACATCATCAAAAATGTCTAATACAGGAGGTATGGCCAAAGGCCTATGCTGAGGGAGAAGAAGGAAATCCCTAAGCCACTTCTTGGATTCCAAGAAATCCTGACTCTCCCAGTGGAAATGTTCCCTTTAAGTATGCAAGGTTTCTCCAAAAGAATAATCTGCAGGAGGAGATGCAGGTGGGATGGATTCCTCTGCATCTGAATCCTCATAGGGTGGTATATAAAATTTCTGATTAGAAGAGGAATCAGAAGAAATAGAAACCTGATCTGAATATTCATAATCAGTGTCTTGCCTAGGCCTCTTATCGGGGGGGGGGGGGGGTTGGGAATCCCTGATCAAGGTAATTAAGTCTTCAGCCATTTTGATCATGTATTTTTTAGGCATAGAGGCCTGAGCACGTGACTCATGCATCAGTTTTTTAGCCATAGAAGTTGCTTTTGTCTTTGTTTTTGAAGCTGGCGTCAGTTTTATATAGAAATGTTGAAGCCTGAAAACACCCTCAGAAGCTGGTGCCTGCTCGCGGCTCCGGACTCATCTGAGGGAGAGACATCCGCGGGTACAATAGAATCTCGTGGCATGCCGGACTCCACATGGGTCTCGGTAGAGGCCTGCAACTCGAAATTAGCGGGTATCAGGGGCTGCAAAAGTGCCTCACTGAATACCGGCAACTGGCTTAGGAGACGCTTTGTCGTCTGTTTTGGACCTCGACAGTCTGTCTCTGTCCTTTTCTTTACGTTTTTTGTGAACTTCAGTAGTCGGATTGCTATCTGACGACATTTCTGGGTAATTAAATCTGTTTCCAAAATATTTTGAAGCAAAGATATACTGACGCTTAATAGTGCATTGGTTAATTCTAGCACAAAACCGACAGCAAGGCACGTTATGATCTGGGCCTAGGCAAGGAATACAGTACAAATGAAAATCCTTATGAGGTATTTGCTTCCCACAAGTAATGCAATTATTAACTTTTACTGACATCGGTAAGGAGCAAGAAAAAGTTTCCCCAACGGGGTACTTAGCTTTAATTAAAGAGTTTGGTTTTGAAACTCGAATGCGTAAATTTCAGGAGTCTGCCGACTGGCACTTGCGAACTGCTTCTGCTTCATGCACCATGCGGCAAGAAAAACTGAAGAAAATGGTGTCAGCTGCATGTTTTATACCCCTGATGACCTGACGTCATAGAAGAGGAGACAGCAACCGACGCAGGACCCAAGACTTTGATATTCAGGCCGACTGAGGGCAGCCTGCCAGCAGATAACCCAAAAGTAATGACTGCAACAGTGAAACACGAAGAACATCTGAAAGTTCGAATGCTGAGTCTTACACTAAGGCACTGTACGAGCACATCTACTCATGCATGAATCGTGCTATCCCAAATAGAACCAAGATGCTCTCCTCCAAAAAAAGGAAGCCAGTCTGGTGGTCCCCTGCCATAAACAAACTTTACAACAAAAGGAAGAAACTGTTGCAGAAAAGAGGAAAATCCCACGATGCAAAAAATTCCCTTACCAGCCTCAGTAAGAAGCTGAGATCCTCG